>NW_028234444.1:19725262-19730262 GCF_977035675.1 Penaeus japonicus | reverse complement strand
TGTGTGTGTGTGTGTGGAGGAAGGGGAGACGGGAGGGAGGGAGGAAGGAAGAGAGGGAGGGGAAGGAAGTAGAAAGGAGGGTGGGAGGGGGGAGGAATGGAGGGAAGCGAGGAGGGAGGGAGGGGAGAGGGGGGGAGGGAGGGAGGAAGAAGGGAAAGAGGGGGAAGGGGAGAGGGGAGGGAGGGAGGGACGAAGAAAGGAAGGATAGGAGCAAGGATAAAAGAAAGAAAGAAGGAGGAAGGAAGAGAGTGACTGAATCTAGAGACAGAGAGGGAAGGAAGGAGGGAGGAGGGAGGGAGAGAGTGACTGAATCTAGAGACAGAGAGGGAAGGAAGTAAGGAAGGAAGGAAGGAAGGAGGGAGATGGAAGGAGGGAGGGAGGGAGGGCCAGGGAAGAGAATAGGGATCGTCATGGGCATGTGCTTGTGGAATGTTGGGTTGGGTTGCATCAGGCGATGGCGGTGCCCGGCGCTCGCAATGTCAGGCAGCCAGGCGGTCGGTCGGTCTGTCTGTCGGTCTGTCTGTCGCGCTGACTCTCTTCAGTCGTAGGCTTTCTTCTTCCTCTGCCGCCGCCTTCTTCATCTTGTTTTTCTTGTTGTTGTTGTTGTTGTTGTTCTCGTTGTTCTCTGTCTCCGTCTCCTTCATCTTCTTTGTTCTTCTTATTTTTTTCTTCTTCTTCTTCGTCACCTTCTTTAACATTTTTTTCTTCTCCTTCTTCTTCATCTTCTTTTTCTTCCTCTTTTTCTTCTTCTTCTTCTTCTTCTTCTTCTCTTTATCCTTGTCCTTCTCCTTCTTCTTCATCATCATCTTCTTTTTCGTCTTCCTCTTCATCTTCTTTTATATTCTTCTTCTCCTTGTCCTTCTACGTCATCTCTTTCACCTTCTCCTTCTCCTTCTCCTTCTCCTTCTCCATAATTCGTTTATATACACATTAAAGTGTCTAAAAATATTAATGAAAAATTGATCTTGATTCCCTTTCGGAGGAAGAATTTCAGAATTTAAGAATTTAAGAGGAAAATTATAATAAACAAACGGCTCATGCCAATCGGTAGTCGCGGATTAAAAAGAATAAATTAAGTCATTTCGCTTTCGTAAATTTGAAGATCCGCGAAAAAAAAAATCCAACGTTGATTCGTGTTATGGTAGAAGCTTTTAATATTTAATAAGATGTTTGGTGATTTAGCAGTTCTCTGGAGACGTGGAAGGGAAATCATTGACGTGATTATCTTTGGGGATTTATTTATATTGGTGTTTGATACATTCGGTTGTTTATGTGTTTTTTTTTTTTTTTTTATTGGTCACTGGGCTAGGAGGTGTGTGTCTTGTTTATGTATGTATGTATGTATTTGCATATTTATTCGGGGGTGTATTTGGCTGAATTTTGTATTTGTTTGGATTTTTTTTTCTGTTGTGAGGGAAAAGGATTTTGTGATGTTGAATTGTGATTTTTAGGATTCGGTTTCCATTATTTTTTTATTTTTGTTTTTGTTTTTGGGCCCGTTTATGTTTGTATTTGTTTTCGCTTTTATTTATTTTATTTATTTATTTATTTTTTATCGGACGGGTCTTGAGGAAAACTAATCATGATTTACCGAGGCGGATTATGAGGAATTCCTAATGAGTTCAGCTCATAACTGTCGCGCTTCGCCTCCAGAAAATGATCAGTCACCGCGGTTCTATGCCTTCGAAGGTCGTAAATTAAATTGATAAATGAGAAAAAAAATTAATCATGGGGAGGGTACTTTGCACGTTTAGTGGAGCAGAGTTGAGATGGAGGGAGGGAGAGGTATATGGATAGATAGAGTGAGAGGGAGAATCAGATGGTTAGGAGGTGGGGGGGAGGGGGGAGGGGTGAAAAGAGAGGGAGAGAAAGGGAAAAAAAGGAGGAATGAGAGTTGAGAAGGAGAGAGAGAGAGAGAGAGAGAGAGAGAGAGAGAGAGAGAGAGAGAGAGAGAGAGAGAGAGAGAGAGAGAGAGAGAGAGAGAGAGAGAGAAGAGAGAGAGTGAGAAGAGAGAGAAGAGAGAGAGTGAGAAGAGAGAGAGAGAGAAAGAGAGGGAGAGAGAAAGAGAGGGAGAGAGAGAGAGAGAGAGAGAGACAGAGACAGAGACAGAGACAGAGACAGAGACAGAGACAGAGACAGAGACAGAGACAGAGAGAGAGAGAGAGAGAGAGAGAGAGAGAGAGAGAGAGAGAGAGAGCCTATTAGTGTCTTTTTTTTTTTTATCTTCGTCGATTTATTTACCTCGTAATGTCATAAATATGAAGATACGGTTTGAAATTGGAAATTACTTGGCTCGGTTCTACAATATTTATAAGAGAGGAATACTTGCTACTAATATATTTATGCATTGATGTGTAAATGTCCTAAACCTAATTTATTAAGGAAACGCTGGAATATCCTAAACTTACATCAATAAGGAATTTTTAGAATGATAGAACTAATGCCTCATTTTCCTCATTTCATTTCAGGCTTGGATATTGGCATGTCAGGGTCACTCGATCGGCAGTCACCGCTGAACGTGACTCCAGACACTGCCCCCCTCCTGTCCCCCTCCCCCTCCAGTTACTCCAACACCAATGGTGGACCGGCGTCGCCCAGGTGAGACAGGACTCCTCTGCCCTTTTGGGAGTTCCGTTTTTTTACCGTTTTCCTTTTTTTTTTTTTTTTTACAATGGGGACTTTTTGGGTTTAATGAGTTACAGGTACGCTTATATACGGAGATGTTTGAGTGTGTGTGGATGTAGGTACAGAGGATTTTTTTTTTTTTTGGTTTGTGTTTGTTTGTGTGTGTGTGTGTGTGTGTGTGTGTGTGTGTGTGTGTGTGTGTGTGTGTGTGTGTGTGTGCATATGTGTGTGTGTGTGTGTGTGTGCGCGCGCGTGTGTGTGTGTGTGTGTGTGTGTGTGCGGACCTGCATGTGTGTGTGTGCGTGTGTGTGTGTGTGTGTGTGTGTGTGTGTGTGTGTGTGTGTGTGTGTGTGTGTGTGTGTGTGTGTGTACGTGTGTATGTGTGTGTGCGGACCTGCATGTGTGTGTGTGTTGTGTTTCCCTGTGCGTGCGTGTGCGAATTCTTGTGTGTGTGCATGTGTGTGCAGACCCGTGTGTGTGTATGCGTGTGTGTGTGTGTGTGCGTGTTTTATATCCACATTTGAAATTCTGTCCTGATGATTTTGATTACTGCAGATTTTTTTTTACTAACCACAAATATTGAAACCACACCTTTTTTATTGGCAATTAGTTCAAACCCCTTCATTATTTTGATGGGACAACTGACGCATTTTGTTAGCATTTGTGAAAGCACAAACTCACTCACTTTTTCCATGAAGCAATATAACAGAAGACCAATTTTGCAACTAGACATAGTAAATTAACTCAAGACTTTATTCATCATCTGCATTTAGGACACACCACTAGCATACACCAAAAGCATACAGGGAAATTCTGTCTTGGGTTGAATGCTAAAGGAAAAAAAAAAAAAAAAAAAAAAAAAAAAACTGGGAAATTGCAGAAGACCAAAAAAGATGCTAAGCTGCAGATGATAACAGATTTTGTCTGTATGTTACAGCTTCTGCTCCCTACAACCGTTAGAGGGCAGCTGTACGTCATCCATGTAAGCTTCATTCTACCCTTTGCAATGACATATTCATGTGGCATAACCCTTTCTTCGGAGTAAAGGCGTTTCGGGATGCGGGGCGTGTTGGCTTTTTTTTTTTTTTTTTTTTTTTTTTTTTTTTTTTTTTTTTTTTTTTTTTGGTGGGGGTGGGGGTGAGACGGAAGGATTTCATGAGGTTGGGTATTCAGGGTCATTATGCTCTGTTTTTTTTGTGTTTTTTTTCGGGGTGGGGGGGGGGTGGGGGGGAGTGAGGGGAATGCGATGTGACGGAAGGATTTCATGAGGCTAGGTATTCAGGGTTATTTTGTATGTTTTGTGTACTTTTTTGTATTTTTGACGTCATGGATTGTGTAGGTGGTGGTGTCATGGGGTCGGGGTCGAGGCTTGTGTGTGTGTTCATTAATAACATTTGTTGCTGGGATGTGCTTTTTTATAGCTTTTTGCACTTATTTATTGAGGTTAGTTTGATGGGAATGAGGTGTTCTCTTTCCGTGGGACAACATTTGCAAGGGTGGGAGGTCAGCTGATGTTTGATGTTCCAAGGGAGAGGTCATTTGACATCATTTTATAGGATGCCTTTCAGAAACGTCAGGCAGCTGGGATATGAAGTCACTTGCCTAGGAGATTTTAGGTGTTGGGGTGAGGGGGGAGGGGGGGAGGTTTCTAGTTTAGGTGTTCAGCCCTTGTGTTGTTGTTGTTGTTTTTTTGAGGATATAATGACACTGTGGATCTTGATTCTTGTGTACGTCGTAACTGGAATCTGTTGGAGGCATACTGCAGTTAAATCGTAGAGCAGATTATAGGTGTTCTGCATGTATTGTATACTGTAATATTTTCCTTAAATGTATATATATATATATATATATATATATATATATATATATATATATATATATATATAAATATCCATATCCATATATATATATACGTATATATGTGTATATACATACATATATATATATATATATATATATATATATATATATATATATATATATATATATATATATATATATATATATATATATATATATATATATATATATGATATTTTTTTAATGTAAAACCCTGAAATATATGTTGTCATCCTTAATAAACATTTCTTATATAAAGATTACCCAGACCTTTGCAGGAGATGAAATAAATCAATACTCTATTGAAGAATGTTTAAACAGGGGAACAAACTCCCCCATATACCACTATAATGACCCATAAAATTATCCCAAGGCATCGGTGTCTCGAAAACTCTTTTCACTTAAGATTTCTTCCACTTAAGCAGAGAATGGTTTAGTGTTTGCATCCAGCATTTTTTTCCCCCGTGTTGTATTTTTCACTTCGCTCGTACTTGCATTGTTGATGTGGAAGACTTTGAGTGGAAGTATGAGTTCGT
>NW_028234444.1:19717762-19720262 GCF_977035675.1 Penaeus japonicus | reverse complement strand
CCTCTTCCTCGTTCTATGACCTCTTCCTCGTTCCATGACCTCTTCCTCGTTTCATGACCTCTTCCTCGTTTCATGACCTCTTCCTCGTTCCATGACCTCTTCCTCGTTCCATGACCTCTTCCTCGTTCCATGACCTCTTCCTCGTTCCATGACCTCTTCCTCGTTCCATGACCTCTTCCTCGTTCCATGACCTCTTCCTCGTTCTATGACCTCTTCCTCGTTCTATGACCTCTTCCTCGTTCCATGACCTCTTCCTCGTTCTATGACCTCTTCCTCGTTCCATGACCTCTTCCTCGTTTCATGACCTCTTCCTCGTTTCATGACCTCTTCCTCGTTTCATGACCTCTTCCTCGTTCCATGACCTCTTCCTCGTTTCATGACCCCTTCCTCGTTTCATGACCTCTTCCTCGTTCCATGACCTCTTCCTCGTTCCATGACCTCTTCCTCGTTCCATGACCTCTTCCTCGTTTCATGACCTCTTCTTCGTTTCATGACCTCCTCCTTGTTCCATGACCTCTTCCTCGTTCCATGACCTCTTCCTCGTTCCATGACCTCTTCCTCGTTCCATGACCTCTTCCTCGTTCCATGACCTTCCTTGTTCCATGACCTCTTCCTCGTTCCATGACCTCTTCCTCGTTCCATGACCTCTTCCTCGTTCCATGACCTCTTCCTCGTTCCATGACCTCTTCCTCGATCCATGACCTCTTCCTCGTTCCATGACCTCTTCCTCGTTCCATGACCTCTTCTTCGTTTCATGACCTCCTCCTTGTTCCATGACCTCTTCCTCGTTCCATGACCTCTGCCTCGTTCCATGACCTCTGCCTCGTTCCATGACCTCTGCCTCGTTCCATGACCTCTTCCTCGTTCCATGACCTCTTCCTCGTTCCATGACCTCTTCCTCGTTCCATGACCTCTTCCTCGTTTCATGACCTCTTCTTCGTTTCATGACCTCCTCCTTGTTCCATGACCTCTTCCTCGTTCCATGACCTCTTCCTCGTTCCATGACCTCTGCCTCGTTCCATGACCTCTGCCTCGTTCCATGACCTCTTCCTCGTTCCATGACCTCTTCCTCGTTCCATGACCTCTTCCTCGTTCCATGACCTCTTCCTCGTTCCATGACCCCTTCCTCGTTTCATGACCTCTTCTTCGTTTCACAACCTTTAACCTCTCTCCCGTCAACAGGTCCACAGAAGCAGTGCCCACCATGCAGGCGTGGGAGACATTTTCGACCGGGTGTTGTCGGAGCTGGTGGCAAAGATGAAGGAGATGAAGATGGACAAGACAGAACTGGGGTGCTTGCGCTCCATTGTCCTTTTCAACCCAGGTAATTTTGCTTGCTTTTTGGTAGATAGATAGACAGATAGATAGGTATATGTATGTATGTATAAATATATGTATAAACACACACAGGATTTTGCTGATCTTTTCTTACCTCTCTTTTTACAATATCTCCACCATGATTCCTCCATATACAAAATAATTCTAAGAAGGTAATGATAACATTATTGTGCCATGATTAAGAAGTTATTGCTGTTTATTACATTCGTAATACATTTCTTTCCTTTCCAGATGTGAAGGGACTGTCCGCATGCGACACCATCGAGGTTCTACGAGAGAAGGTCTATGCAACGCTAGAGGAGTACACTCGAACCAGCTACCCAGACCAGCCAGGGCGCTTCGCCAAACTCCTTCTGCGACTTCCAGCCCTAAGATCGATAGGGTTGAAGTGCCTGGAATACCTCTTCTTGTTCAAGGTAAATCACCTGTTGCGGGAATCACGCCTTAGGCTTGGCAGGGGAGAACTTATTTTGCATTTGGATAGATGCGATTTTCGGGGCGTAGGGAAGTAGGGCCAGCCTTCTTGGTCGTATTTTGTTTACTTTATTGTATTTCTATTTCTATTTGTAAAATTGATTTTGCTCTGAGTTACCTGCATGTTATTTCTCGATAAAAGAAAAGGTTGATACTCATGCATTGATGATGAATTAAAAATACATCCTTTAATGGACCTGAAAATATACTGGATTATTTGATAACTGACTTTCAAAAACTGTTTGTAATGGGAGAATACTTGTCTTTCTCTCTATTCATTCACGAAATTGTGACTACAGACAGGAGGAGTGATCATCTAACGACCTTCGCCTTTTGCCTTTCAGTTGCTTGGGGATACGCCACTGGATAACTACCTGATGAAGATGCTCGTTGAGAACCCTAACAGTTCCTCTCCCACGACTTAGAAGATTTGCGGAGAGACCTTTGAGGAGGCGCATTTGTGTTTTTTTTAACTTTTTCGTGTAGGGAGAGAGCAAGAGAGAAAGAGAGAGAGAGAGAGAGAGAGAAAGCTGTTGTTGTGATTGTCACTGTACGTGTCGCATTCATTTTCTTCATGTGATTATGGAAAGAGAGCTGTTTGCTTGCATTTGTAGACGAGAGTGTGTCAATGCTTGACGGAAAGTGTATTTGTCTGAAAGTTGGTTTCCTTATTTTCATTGTCTGATAG
>NW_028234444.1:19705262-19707762 GCF_977035675.1 Penaeus japonicus | reverse complement strand
ATATATATATATATATATATATATATATATATATATATATATATATATATATATAATATATATATATATATATATATATATATATATATATATATATATATATATATATATATATAATATATATATATATATATATATATATATATATTATATATATATATATATATAATATATATATATATATATTATATATATATATATATATACATATATACATATATACATATATACATATATACATATACATATATACATATATACATATATACATATATACATATATACATATATACTATATATATATAATATATATATATATATATATATATTATATATATATATATATATATATATATATATATATATATATTCTCTATGTCAAGATGAATTAACTTTACTGATCTATCATTATCTAATATCTACTTGCAAAAGTAAAACCAACTGGCATATTCATCTTCTTATTCATTCACCGTAAAAAAAATAATTCAATTTAATTAACCCACACTGGACGGGTGGTACAGTACTGTACCGCGCATTCAAAAGCCCAGTGGCCAGCCGGCACAGTATTGTGCCAGCCATTCAATTGATTTAGGCCTAATAATTTGAACGCCCCGGCATTTGGACATTCAAGGCTAGAATTCCCCCGTCGTGGATGGGTTAACCAAGAGTTATTTAGAATGAAATATCTGTTTTTTATCAAACAGATAACTGTCTACAAATTTATCCATATATCTGCTTCAATCACATCTGCCATTTATGAGACCTCCTATTAACATTAAATTTACTTACACTGATGGGCAATTGAAGAATACTCATGAACACTGGCTTAACTAACCCCCTATTGGCAAATCTAAGATTATTCATGAAAATTCACCATCGGACAATTTAACATTATTCATAAATGTTCCCGTCTACTCACTACTGAAAAACCAAAGAATATTAGCAAACGTTCACCGAGGTTGAAAAATCGGGTCACTTGGGTAACTAGCCCTTAATCAAGAATTAGTTTACTTCCCAAGTTAGAAATTCTAGGATTAGAAATTGATGCCATTATTAGCAGATGCATTAAATTTCCGAAAAAATCTATCTGTTTAAAGTAAATACAATTATCAAAAGTTACCAGGTCCATAAACCCAATGAAGGCTATTTCCTCTATAAGCATCAAGAGACACATTCCCCAACGCAGCCTCCATAAATTGCAAGAACAGGAGAAAGGTTAATAAACCTGCAATTGTGCAACCCATAAGATCAAAATCACTGCCCCTCCGGCAGTCAGCTCCTTCACCAACCACAGAAAAACCCGCAGAAGCATCCATCGAAACGCAGACTCAGTCCCTCTCCCTAGTCCAACCTGCGGGGTAATCCGAGTTATCCACCACCATCCACTCACCATTCCTGTACGTGCACCCGGCTGCCTCAAGAATGTACCCCATGTTGGTCAGGGCCGTCTTCGTCTGCTCGACCACATCTTCGCTGACCAAGTTCAGGGTCTTGGGGTCGAGTCCGAGCTGCCCGGAGATGTAGAGCGTGTTTCCTCCTTGGACGGCTTGGCTGCGGAGAAACGGGGGGTTTTGGGGTTAATCGTGTTGAATGCAACGGAAGCTATGATTGGGAATGGATAATCCTAGAATGTAACTTGTGGAATTTATCGTGAATTACGGGGCTTATGTCGAGAAATGTGGGATTATTAATATGATATTTACGGATGTAGAATCACCTGTGTGAAATTACCAGGATATGCAATATTAAAAATAAGTGTTAAAAGTTGTGAATGAAATATCCATATTGCAGGATTTGCAATTAACGTTTCAATATCAGATCTTCAGAATTACCTAACATTCAAGATAAATAAAGATAAATAAACAACCAGAAAGGACCTTGGGAATAAAGAAAAAAATTAAAATATCATTCATACATATGATAATCAATCTACCGGAAATAAAGGCAAGACAAAAATCTCCTACACTCTACGAATCTAAGCTCGTGCAACAAAATCCGGCAAATCTCGACCACGTATAAACTAGCACGAAAGAGCTTGTCGACCAAAAAAGGTCCAAGTCTAGGCTGTTGGCCTTTGCCGCAGCACCGCTTTCCTACAAGAAGCCAGGATGTGTAGAGTTATGGGTGAAAAATGTATAAGAATGTGAGTGAGTGAGTGAGTGAGTGAATGTGTGAGTGAATGAATAAGTGAGTGAGTGTATGAATGAATAAGTGAGTGAGTGTATGAATGAATAAGTGAGTGAGTGTATGTGTGAGTGAGTGTATGAGTGAGTGAATGTGTGAATGAGTAAGTAAGTAAGTGAGTGAGTGAGTGAATGGGTGAGTGAATGAGTGAGTGAATGAGTGTGTGAATGAGTGAGTGAGTAAGAGTGAGAGTGAGAGTGAGTTAGTGAGAGCGAGTAAATAAGTGAGTGATATAATGAGGTAATGAATAAACACCATAGAAACACCATATGCATGAAACACAGCTTAAAATACAGTGTACAACTAACCCAGAACA
>NW_028234444.1:19685262-19700262 GCF_977035675.1 Penaeus japonicus | reverse complement strand
ATCAACTTGGATCTTTAAATAGCTATCCTTTACGCCTTATCTTAATATTATATATATATATATATATATATATATATATACATATATATACATATATATATATGTGTGTGTGTGTGTGTGTGTGTGTGTGTGTGTGTGTGTGTGTGTGTGTGTGTGTGTGTGTGTGTGTGTGCATGTATATATATATTATATATATATATATTAATATATATATATATATATATATATATATATATACATATATACATATACAATTTTTTCAGTTTTGGGTTTTCTTGTCTTAAATTCATTATATATATATATATATATATATAGATATATATGTATATATATATATATATATATATATATATATATATATATATATAATAAATTTAAGACAAGAAAATCCAAAACTGAAAAAATTGTATTCTCGACCTCGAAAAAAAATATATGATTAGATCGTAGAAACAAAATCTTGGACTATAAATTTATATAAAAGTTCGTGAATGTTCGTGAAGCATCATGAACAGTTTCTGGTAAAGCCATCTCAAAGACTCTCATTTGCAAGGCAGATCTGTTGCCCTTGAACCAAAAAAGAAAAAAAAAAAAAAAAACATGAATGTTTACTGGAGTGAATAATTTTTTTTCTAGTTTTTATTTTTATACTTTTCTGATTTTTTATATTTGTATAATGATTTTTGATGAGGGGTTTCTCAAACTATGCCCATTAACCCTAATTTTTAATGTCTTCCCAAGTCAGAGTCAAATAATTAACTATTTTGAATGCAACCATTGGTAAATATACCTACCTTATTGTGGGGTATACTAACGACACCCAAAGATTAAGTATACTGAGTATAACCGTGAATAAACATACCTAAACTCATTATGAGCAGATGTTCCAGTCAGACAAATTCAAATTCAAATTCAAATCCGTATGCAGAGATACGGATAAATACTTCATGAAGATAAGAAAAGAAAGAAAGAAAGAAAGAAACAAACAATCTGAGTACAAGGTAGTATCCCTAAATGATCTTTATTCCTTCCTTATTCACTTCTTTGACTAATTTATACAATATATAAAGATAACTAGTAAAGGGCTTTAATGAGGTAGTTTAATGTCCGTTTCACTCAGGGTTTTCCGCCAAAGATCAAGTCAAAGAGTGGATTTTACCTTTGGCTTCCCTTGAGGCTGAGCAGGGAAACGAGTGTTAAGGGCCTGGCTTAACCCTTGCCAGTTCAAATCCCTGAAAGTGGTAGCGTAGAGGGGGGGAGGGGGGTTGAATCGATGTCTGTCTATTTCTGTCCCTGTCCCTATCTCTGTCTCTGTCTCTCTCTATCTATATCTATCTCTCTTTCTTTCTCTTTCTCTCTCTCTCTTTCTCTCTCTCTTTTTTCTCTTTCTCTCTCTCTATCTATCTATATCTCGTTCATTCCCCCCTCTCTCTCTAATTATTCACTTCTTTGCCTCAAAATCCAATATGGCGACAAATCTTTTTAAATAAACACACTTTATTTTTTTCGTAAAATAGTAAGCATTGCCTCGGTGACGTCAGAGACATGCAGTTTCTAAATTAATTTCGTTAAGTAAGTGAAGTTATGAATAAAAAAGACACAGAAAGGAAATAAAACGCATGATAATTATAATAGACTTAAAGTTAAAGATGAATTAAAAGAAACAATGCAGATACGTTTTCCTGAATTCTGATTATTAAAAAGAAAAACAAGTAAAACTGAGACTATTCAGATCATTAGAATAATTAAGATGAAGAAAAGCGTGTAAAACAAAAGGTTACAAAATATGTCTCGATTTTTCAAAAAAAGAAAACGAAGATTACAGAAAAACAATGAAAAGGGGGAAACTATGCTAAAAGACTTAAAAACATTTTATATAGTTATATATATATATATATATATATATATATATATATATATATATATATATATATATATATATATATATATATATAGAGAGAGAGAGAGAGAGAGAGAGAGAGAAAAAACAAGACAGGTGACAGGCAGCTCTCAAGCACAGGCACTCGGGCCGCCAGAGCGGGAGAGCAGAGAGATCGCAGCATCCGGACCACCTTATATATATATATATATATATATATATATATATATATATATATATATATATATATATATTTTTTTTTTTTTTTTTTTTTTTTTTTTTTTTTTTTTTTTTTTTTTTTTTCCCTCCTCTCTTAGTTTTTTATATTTCCTCTCCTGTCTATAACTCTCCGGATTTCTCCCATCTCAAATATGCATTAAAAATATATGACATAGCGATCAAAAGAGACAACATTATAATAAGAGAGAGAGAGAGAGAGAGAGAGAGAGAGAGAAAACAAGACAGGTGACAGGCAGCTCTCAAGCACAGGCACTCGGGCCGCCAGAGCGGGAGAGCAGAGAGATCGCAGCATCCGGACCACCTTATATATATATATATATATATATATATATATATATATATATATATATATATATATATATATATATATATATTTTTTTTTTTTTTTTTTTTTTTTTTTTTTTTTTTTTTTTTTTTTTTTTTTCCCTCCTCTCTTAGATATATATATTTCCCCTCCTGTCTATAACACTCCGGATTTCTCCCAACTCAAATATGCATTAAAATATATATGACATAGCGATCAAAGGAGACAACATTATAATAACTTACTGTTTATATTGAGAGTTAATAGGAGTACAAAGAGTACTTACCTATTTACGTGGTATTACGGAGGGTTTTGGAAGTCGATATGTGCACATACATTCCCATACACGCATTCGTGAAGCCTCGTCTACAGCCATATATAAATCGTGATGTAGGATTTGTGTTTATTCCAAAAGAATCCAATACCCTTTGTGTGGACGCCTCATACTTGGCGCCATTTTTAGTCGGGTCTTTGATAACTTCCTTAGTCGTGAGATGAATAATCTCAGTTCATTCTTTCATTACAAGATGCATAGTAGAGTTCAGTGTTCAGCAGTATGCGTTGTTGAAGTCAGTTGGCAGTTGACAAAGAATCTTCGACCAATTAATTAATGCGCAGTTAGTGTCTTAATTGTATCACGGTTCGTGGTGTTCTTGGTACCGGGTGAATGGGTTGCTACAGCTGTCTGTATTACTGTAATATATATTCTTCCGTGAGCCTCTTTGTAAGGTAGGGAAATTAGGGTAAGTTATCCGGAATGGCAGTGTAGGTCTGTCCTCAATTGCAAGGCAAGGCAAGGCAAGTCAGAATAACCTTATCTGACCTCTCTTATTAGGTAAAGTTGTCTCATGCAAATAGTTTATGAGTTTATTTGAATACCCCCCCCCCCACCTTAACGAACTATAAATTGAAGGAATTAATGAAATCGCTCGTTACTTGTCGAAACATATACTGACCTTCCAAGCAGTGCTTCTGTATTTTGCGACCCTCTATTTCCTATCAGTTCAGTTCAGAGAGATTTGCGAAGACGTCCCTTCGCCCGGGCTATATGCACAATGCGGCCCGGCCTCTGCCAGCTATAAGTGCTGACTCATCTGATCATCATAACTGAATGCTTACCGTGGCAGTCGGATTGCCTGTAGGCGCTCCAGTTGCCAGGGGGCAAGTGACAGGCATAACCGTCTAACCAGTCCGGCGGCTGTCATCTCTGGACCCTGCCTGAGGAAGCGAGTGTGCTCGCAATCCATCAGGTAGTGTTCTAATTTGGTGTCCGGCGCGCCACAATGATGACAGCGTCGCTCATCTTGCCCAATGAGGGGTATGATTTGCCACGTACAAGGGTAGCCTATTCTCAGTCTATGAAGGCTGACTTCAGCACACCTTGATATTCTGGGAGAGAGTATCATCGACTCATAGCGTGTGGCGTCTGAGTACCGGCTGGCCGAGAGGGAGGTTCTCGCTTCCTCTCTGTGTCGCTGCAGGGCACCGACCTACCCTGCAAACATTGTTTTACGCCTTAGCAGTTCCCGGCTAGGATGCACCACAAGATCACTCAAGGGTTTCTTCCTGCCTTCCTCCGCTAACCTGTCAGCTAGGTCGTTCCCTTCAATACCAACATGGCTTGGGATCCAGTTGATGATGATGCGTCTACCCTGGTCCAGGATTCTCTGAGCAATGGTGAGAATCGTGGTTACAAGATAAACGTTATCAAGGGGCGTGCTTTGTTGCAGGCTGTCAATGGCGGCCCTAGAGTCTGCGTGTATGACAACATGCCCGTCCGTCTGGGCTGCATGGGCTAGGATATCCATAATAGCAACTGCCTCTGCCTGGAGCGAGGAGGCATTGTCAGATACCCGCATAGCTTTCTCCATGCCCCCTTCTGCGAAACCGGTGCCTGCAGTGCGGGTGATGGGGTCTACAGAACCATCCACGAAGTAGGTTTTACTATTCAGCGGCGTGATTGCTGCGAAATTCTTCTCCGCCTCAGCCCTCAATAGAGGCGGTGAGTACTCCATCAAGGATCGTGCCCACGGCGGGGCTGTGACATAGTTAGGGCGGGGGAGGTCCATGCCCTTAACCAGTAGTGTCTCCTTGAGCTCAAAGCGTTTCAGCACCCTGGCTGTATAAGATAGCCAGGTGTTGTTATAAAAAAATTCATGGTTCTTTGCAAGCCGACGCTACACTCTCTGTCTTAGCTGCAAGTCCGGCAGGGACTGTAGGACATTGGCAAAGAACTGGGCCGCCATCTGATCGATCCGGGTGTCCAGGGGGAAAAGTTTGGCCTCCAAGAGGAGGTTGGTAACCTTAGCCCACCTAGGGGCACCCAGAATAATCCTGGCGGATTCGTTTTGCATGACGTCAAGCCTTTTTCTGAGTCCAGGCTTGACTGTGATCAGGGCGACGGAGGCGTAGTCCACAATGGGACAGACAGCGTGCACATAGAAGGATCTTAGTACACGGTGCCCAGCCCCTAATCGCCGCCCAGACAGAGCTCTCATGACAGAGAGTCTTGCCTTGGTCCGGTCTAAGAGATATTTGATCTCAGAGCGGAAGGTGAGGTTCTAATCAACCCATACCCCCTAGTATTGGTAGACGTGTACCCACTCAAGCTCTGGACCTTGGACTCGCAGTCTTTGATCGTGGACATCGTGTTTCAGCGCCATTGCCTTCGATTTGGCTGCTGAGATCTTAAGCCCGACTCTGCAGCATTCCTCAGATATTAGGTCCAGACAACGCTGGGCCTTTCTGACTGGATTCATTCCCTCTCAATGGTGTTCAAATGAGCAGCTGTCTTTGGGTTCAAGAAATTGAGCGAGCGAGTGGCTTATTTCCTCCCTCCCTCTCTCTCTCTGTTTTCCGAAAGCTCTCTAACAGCTAATCATTATTCCGACTGTTTTTGTTTTGTTTTTGTTAGCATGGGTAGCCTTAGATCTTTTTTGTCTTATGTCCTATCGACTCAACCAACAGCCTTATATAAAGGTAATGATTATATAAAGGAAATTATAAAGAATTCGGTTCACCGTGTAGGTACATCGGGTTACCTTCGTTGCCAACTCGTGTATTTGTAGACTATTGCATAATTCGTTGAGCTTTTAAGGAAGTGTAAAGGAATATAATTATAAGGGTAAAGCATTTAAAATTCTTGATTTAACGCTTTATTTAATAAAAGCAGATAATTGCCTAGTATATACATATATTTCATTACAATGGCATATATATAAAACATGTTGAGAACAGAAAAGAAGTAATATAAAGTCATTATTAAGGCTTATAGTTCTTAAATCTATAATTTGCATTATTAGCTACCGTTTTTTTTCTATCAATAAACACAAGCAAAGGAAGAATTGTTTACAACACTGTTTCCATATATGGTAATTATATCTCTTGATTTTTTGTAATAAGCTAAAATCTGACGAGAGTATACGATATACAGAAATGTGAATCCTTCAAGCAGCCATCTAATTTATGTACATATTGCCCCAAAAAAGACTTAGAAAATGAATCTGAATTGCTATATAAAAAAAACAAAATCAAAAAATGATGACAATGAAAATACCTTTGATGTTTGGCGCCTCTTTTTAACCCCCTCCCCCTCCCCCCTATCGGAAAGTCCAAGACCAGCCACAGATCCTAAAAGACAAATCTAAATCTCAAAGACATTTTCAGTTCCCGGAGAGACGCTGAAATAAGTCAGAAGGATTGAAAAAAAAAAAAAAAAAAAAAAAAAAAAAAAAGCGAGGACATACATGAATTTACAATAGATGAAGATGGCGTATGGGTTTCCTGAGTTCAAGAGCTCCGGTTAACCTGATTTAAAAAAACGCGAATTTTTACGATGAAATATACGTTTTGCTATCTGCTATTTCCTACCAGAGGCTTAATTTGCATAGCTACCATTTCGAGGGCATTAGATCTAACGCATTGACAGGTACCTTAGGGCATTTTAGATAGAGCATAGCGCATTATGTTCGTTTGCGTTACTGGAGCGGTTAGGCAAACAAAAGAATGCACATATATACACATGGGAATGTGAGAAGTTCTGGAGAACGTGAATGGAGAATAAAGTTTAAATATGAACGAGGGAGAGGGAGAGGGAGAGGGAGAGAGAGAGAGAGAGAGAGAGAGAGAGAGAGAGAGAGAGAGAGAGAGAGAGAGAGAGAGAGAGAGAGAGAGAGTGGGAGAGAGAGAGGGGGGGGGGATTGGATGAGGGAGAGGGAGAGAAAGAGAGAGGGTGGAGGGAGAGGGAGGGAGAATCTAAATGAGAGGGAGAGGGAGAGGGAAAGAGAGATAGATAGAGAAAGAGAGAGAGTAATGAAGGAAAGAAAGAAAAGAGAGGCATTAAAGAAACTTGTGCTTTAATAATGCATTAACGTGTTTATTTAAAGTGATCAAGATATTGCGATTAAGAACAATTAATAATCCCTAAAATACTTAAAAAAAAGAACATAACGAGCTAACAAGCTATCGTAAAGCGAAACACAATTTTCAAAAAAATTTAGTGAAAGTTTTCAGTAAAATGACAATGCTCATATTTAACAATGAACACACTGACACTTCCTACTAATATATCTTCCCTAACTTTATTTTATTGCACGGCTGATACAAGGAAGTTAAACTACATTAGAAATATATAAAGAAAGATGTAGATCTATATTAATTTAGGAAGCTTAAGGTTAGCAAGTCCAATGGCGGTGATGGAAATTTCCGAAGAAAACTTGAATAAATTTGTAATTTCTTATTGTACAAAAACTGTTGTTAATATGGGATGTTATTAGGATATTCTAGTCTTAATTTCTTTTATTTTTTGTAATGTTTGATGAGGGGAGGATGATAATGATAATTGTTTTATAAAATAACACGTGGAGGTAAGGAAATTATATATATATATATATATATATATATATATAAACACATATGGACTGATAAGGAGATAGAAACATACAGATAGATAGAGAAACACACATACATAAATAGACTGAGAGCTAAAAAAAAAAAAAAAAAAAAAAAAAAATCTAAGGAGTATTAATGACATATTTTTTTCCCTTGAAGAAGAAAAAAAAACAAAAACTGTTAATATTGAGTCACTGTAAGCTTTTAACTTAGTGAATACTCTAAGCTTATTCATTCAGTAATTGGTATTGATGACTTTGGTTATTGTTTCTCTCGGTAAACTTAAGATTTGCGTGTATACTTAAGTTTATGAATGAAGGAAAATGCGTGTAGAGGAAATTGGAGGATAGTTGTAAATTTAAACTATTTGTTTTTTGAAGGTGGCATGGACTGTACATGTTACGGTTTAATCTTTCATATGAATTATATATGTATGTATGTGTGTATGTGTATCTATGTGTATATATACATATATATACATTAAACACACACACATATATATACATATACATACATACATACATACATATATATATATATATATATATATATATATATATATATATATATATATATATATATATATATATATATCACCGATTCATTTCATTTCTCGTTTCTTCTTAGATAAAACTTCCTCTTCCACTAAAACTTTTTTTTTTAAATCCATAAAACGGGAAAACCTAAACATAAAAACATAAAACCTTCAAAGTTCCTAAAAAAAAAAAAAAGAAAAAAAAAAAAAAAGAAAAAAAAAAAAAAAAAAAATCCAACTCTTTTCCTCAACTATATTCATCCTCATCGGTGGATGGGCGTTTCGTCGGGCTTGGAGTACGGGCGTGGGCTGAGGGTGGGCGTCTCGAATGTCGGGCTTGAGGACGATGGTTGTGGGCGTCGTCTGCGAGGGCGCGGAGTTCCTCTGACATGTCTAGGAAGCCCTGGTCCATGCGGGACGTGGGCGTGCCGCTGAGATGGGCGAGGAAGGGGCGTGTGTTAATGACAAGATAGTGGATGTATTGTTATTGTTGTTATTATTGTTATTATTTTATTTTTATTTACTTTTTTTTTTTTTTTTTTTTGGGGGGGTGATTTTATCTTTTATTTATTTTATATCTATATATATACATACACATATATATATATATATATATATATATATATATATATATATATATATATATATATACGTATATACACGTAAAAGATGAAAATTAATGAATGAGAAAATCATAAAGAATTAAGATTATTTATTTTATTATTATCATTATTTTTTTTTTCTTGGGTGGGGGGGGGGGAAGACTATGATGATTTATCCCGTTAATTGAAAGAAAAAACTAAGAAAATAAAGGGGTTTCGGATATAGTATATTAGCTTACTCGGCTATACGATGCAATCAAGTTTTTGTGAATTAATGATAATAATAATAATATATATGTATATATATGTATATATATATAATATATATATATATATATATATATATATATATATATATATATATATATATTAATTAATACTGAAAAAATAACTGATTAAGTCTCGTTCTACGACTGTTTCGCATTAATTCATATAAGTATTTTTATGACAATATTATTCCAAGAAAATAACATTGATACCAAACGACTCTCAATGACATAGAAAAAAAGAAATACATACAAAAATATATACATCATCTTCAGAAAAATAAAACATCATAAACCAACATCAAAACAACATCCAATTACATACAAAAAAAAAAAGAAAAAAAAAAAAAAAAAAAAAAATCAAAATCAAAAATTCTTCTCTCCTACCCAGGTGGCGAATCCAGCCTATAGGGCGGGGCGGCCGAGGAAGGACGGGTAGGTGACCTCAGGGGGGGCGAGCGGCTGGTGAGCGTCCGGGCACTGTTTGGACACCCGGAGGATATACCATTGAGGGAAGAATTTCGACTGAGGGGAGAGAGAGAAGAGAAAGGAGAGGGGAGGTGTTTTCCCTCTGGTATAGCTGGTTCTGGATCGAGGGTGGGGGTTTAAGGGGTAACTTGGTTGTTTTTGGGGGTGTTGATTTTTTTTTTTTTTTTTTTTGGGGGGGGTTGTGATGGTTTGTTTGTGTTTTTGGTGGTGGTTTTGTGGTTTGTTCGTGTTTGGTGTTAATTTTGTGGTGGTTAGTTTGTATTCGGTGTTAATTTTGTAGTGGTTAGTTTGTATTTGGTGTTGACTTTGAGGTTTGTTTGTATGTGTTTGGTGTTGACTTTGTGGTTTGTTTGTTTGTGTTTGGTGTTAATTTTATGGTTGTTTGTTTGTTTGGTGCTAACTGTCTGGTGGTTTCTTTGTGTTAACTGTGTGGTGATTTTCTTGTGTTTGTGGTGACTTTTTGTTTTTGGTGTTAAGTTGATAGTAACTTCCTTGTTTTTGGTGTTACCTTAGTAATAACTTCCTTACTTTTAGTGTTAATTTAGTAAACTTCCCTGTGACTGGTATCAAATAACCATTAACTCCCTTGAGTTTTGTGCTAACTTAATAGGAACTTCCTTGTGTTTTGGTTTTAATTTATCGTAAATATTGATAAAGAGAAAAGGGACAAGAAATTAGATTATGTGGACGTCCCTTTGCTGATAGAATGAGGGATAAACAAACGTTGGAAACAGAGAGAGGGAGAATTAGAAGGAAGGAGAGGGAAAGAGGGTAGATAGAGAGAAAGTGATTAAGAAAAATAGAGGAAGAAAGGGGGTGATAGAGAGAATGTGATTAGCAAAAAGAGAGGGAGAAAGGGGGAGATAGAGAGAAAGTGATTAAGAGAAAGACAGAGAAAGAGGGGGGTGAGAAACTGAACAAGAGAGAGGGGGGCGAGATAAAGAGAAATAGAATAAGAGAGAGGGCAAGAAGGGAAATGGATAGTAACAGAATGAGAGAAAGAGAGAATCATTCCTAATAGTAAGGCTGGATGTGATAAGTTTTAAGGTTGATGAGAGAGAGAGAGAGAGAGTGAGAGTGAGAGTGAGAGTGAGAGTGAGAGAGAGAGGGAGAGAGAGAGAGAGAGAGAGAGAGAGAGAGAGAGGGAGAGAGAGAGAGATAGATAGATAGATAGATAGATAGAGAGAGAGAGAGAGAGAGAGAGAGAGAGAGAGGGAGAGAGAGGGAGAGAGAGAAGGAGAGAGAGAGAGAGAGTAGAGAAAGAGAGAAGGAGAGAGAGAGAGAAAGAGAGGAGAGAGAGAAAGAGAGGAGAGAGAGAGAGAAAGATCCAGAGAAAGAAAAACCCAGAGACCAACCCCCCCCCCTCTCACAGAAATCCAGTAGCAAAGCCCCCCACCCCCCACCCACCCAAAAAAAAAAAAAAAAAAAAAAAAAAAAAAAAAAAAACTCATCCTATCACCTGTTAGGCCTCGAAGGAGCTGTCATCTCGTCAATCCTTCTTGACAGGTCGGTGAGCTCCCGATGCGCGCCGACAACACGCTCCAACCGACAGATCGCTTCGTAGTCCCCCTCGGCGCCAGGGTCACCGTCGAGGCCGAGCAAGTTCACGACAGCACGACGGAATTCTTGAAGCTGGAGGTGGAGAGGGAGAGAAGAAGAAGAAGAGGAAGAAGAAGAAGAAGAAGAAGGAAGAAGAAGAGGAAGAAGGGGAAAAAATGATAATTGGTTGGATGTGATTGAGATCGTTATATTGTTTGTTTGTTTTTGTTTTTTTTATTGTTGATAATTGGTTGGATAATAATTAATTGGATAAAAGATAATTGGATGGATGTGATTGAGATCGTTATATTGTTGTTGTTTTCTTGTTTTTTTTTGTTATTGTTAAGAATTGGTTGTATAATAATTAATTGGATAAAAAATAATTGGTTGGATGTGATTGAGATCGTTATATTGTTGTTGTTTTCTTGTTTTTTTTGTTATTGTTAAGAATTGGTTGTATAATAATTAATTGGATAAAAAATAATTGGTTGGATGTGATTGAGATCGTTATATTGTTGTTGTTTTCTTGTTTTTTTTTGTTATTGTTAAGAATTGGTTGTATAATAATTAATTGGATAAAAAATAATTGGTTGGATGTGATTGAGATCGTTATATTGTTGTTGTTTTCTTGTTTTTTTTTGTTATTGTTAAGAATTGGTTGTATAATAATTAATTGGATAAAAAATAATTGGTTGGATGTGATTGAGATCGTTATATTGTTGTTTTTTTTGTTTTTTTTAATTGTTGATAATTGGTTGGATAATAATTAATTGGATAAAAATAATTGGTTGGATGTGATTGAGATCGTTATATTGTTGTTTTTTTGTTTTTTTTAATTGTTGATAATTGGTTGGATAATAATTAATTGGATAAAAATAATTGGTTGGATGTGATTGAGATCGTTAAAGTTTTTTTTTTTTATTGTTGATAATTGGTTGTATAATAATTAATTGGATAAAAGATAATTGGTTGGTTGTGATTGAGATCGTTATATTGTTTTTTTTTTTATTGTTGATAATTGGTTGTATAATAATTAATTGGATAAAAGATAATTGGTTGGTTGTGATTGAGATCGTTATATTGTTTATTGGTTTTGTGTTTGTTGTTGTTGTTTATGTGACGTGTTTATGTTTTGATTGTTTGGGTTGAATGATGATTTTGATAATAATGATGATAAGGATAAATAATATTATTCCTCAATCAAGAAACGTTTAACAATGGATTTAGAATCGTTAAAATAGGAAATGGGTGTTTTTGTTTGTGTGTGTGTTTAGATATGTTTTTCCTTTAATCGCTTTCCTACAAACAGTAAATTTAATTTCGTTTAGTCTGAATTACGGGTTTTTCCTGATTACATAATAAATACCGTTTTATTTTCCCCAATGACAAAATACCTTTCGCTTTCTTTCGCTGACAAAATACGCTTTAGTTTTTCCTGCTATCTAAATACCCGACTATCTTACCTGCTGACAAAATACCTACTAACCAACCCGCCCTAAACCTCTTAACACCCCCCAACCTTCCCACCACATCCTAAAGAACCTACTAACCACCTTATTTACCTACTTACATACCTCTCTCCCCTCCCCTACAGCCGCCAAAACCTACTAACCAACCCGCCCTAAACCTCTTTACAAACTTATTACTTATTAACCTCCTTATTACCTACTTACATACCTCTTTACATCCCCCAACCTTCCCCGCCCCCCCCATATCCCAAAGAACCTACTAACCACCTTATTTACCTACTTACATACCTGCTTTTCCCTTCGCGTGAGGTCACGGACAGCCTGTTTGGTGACGGCGAGTTCCTGTGTTATGCCTCCTTATTATTACCCACTTACAACTTATTAACTTATTACTTACTAACCTCCTTATTACCTACTTACACCCCCCAACCTTCCCACCACATCCCAAAGAACCTACTAACCACCTTATTTACCTACTTACATACCTGCTTTTCCCTGCGCGTGAGGTCACGGACAGCCTGTTTGGTAACGGCTAGTTCCTGTGTTATGCCTCCTTATTATTACCCACTTACAACTTATTAACTTATTACTTATTAACCTCCTTATTACCTACTTACATCCCCCAACCTTCCTCCCCCCCACATCCCAAAGAACCTACTAACCACCTTATTTACCTACTTACATACCTGCTTTTCCCTTCGCGTGAAGTCACGGACAGCCTGTTTGGTAACGGCGAGTTCCTGTGTTATGCTTCCTTTTTACCTACTAACAACTTATTAACTTATTACTTATTAACCTCCTTATTACCTACTTACATACCTCTTTACATCCCCCAACCCCCCCCCCCCATATCCCAAAGAACCTACTAACCACCTTATTTACCTACTTACATACCTGCTTTTCCCTGCGCGTGAGGTCACGGACAGCCTGTTTGGTGACGGCGAGTTCCTGTGTTATACCTCCTTATTACCTACTAACAACTTGTTAACTTATTATTAACCTCCTTATTACCTACTTATATCCCCCATCCTTCCCACCCTATCCCAAAGAACCTACTAACCACCTTATTTACCTACTTACATACCTGCTTTTCCCTTCGCGTGAGGTCACGGACAGCCTGTTTGGTGACGGCGAGTTCCTGTGTTATGCCTTCGAGGCTGTTTTCATTAACACGCCGTTCCTCCAACATGTGTTCGCCGTGTGCTTTGATCTGGGGGGAAGGAGGAGGGGGAGGAGGAAGGAGGGGGAAGGAGGGGGAGAAGGGGGGGAGGAAGGAGGGGGGAGTAGAAGGGGAGGGGGAAATGGGGGGAGATGGAGGGGAGGGGGAAATGGGGGGAGATGGAGGGGAGGGGGAGAATGGGGGAGGAAGGAGGGGGTAGGGGGAAGGGGAGGAAGGAGGGGAAGAAGGGGGGGGATGGGGGAGGAGGGAGGAAGGGGGGAGTAGAAAGGAGGAGGGAGGAGGAGGAGAAGAGGGAAGGTGGGGGAAGGGGGGGAGAAGGAGAAGGGGAGGAGGAAGGGGGGAGGAAAGGAGAAGGGGAGGAAGGAGGAGGAGAAGGGAGGGGAAGGGGGAGAAGGGGAGAAGGGGGGAGATGGGGAAGAAGGGGAGAAGGGGGAAAGGGGAGAGTGAATGGAGGAAAGGATAAAATGGTGAAAAGAGATGGGGGAGAGGGGGGAGAATGGAGGGTGAATGTAGGAAGTGGTAGAAAGGGTGATAAATGTAAATTCATAGTATTTAGAGTATTATATCAAATATAATAGTACCAAATTCATTATATTTAGAGGTGATAACACTGCTAATGATGAAAGCTTAAAGAAACTAAATAAAATCAAGTTTTTTAAAAATCTTTTTACCCATGAATGAAATAATAAAATGATTAGGAAATATAAATGTGTGTCTAGAAAGATTCAAGAGAGGTGGTGAATTGTGATCATAGAGTAAGCCTCTCTCTCTCTCTCTCTCTCTCTCTCTCTCTTTCTCTCTTTCTCTCTCTCTTTTCATCTCACTCAATCTTTTTCTCTCTCTCTTTTTCGTTCGCTCTCTCTCTCTCTCTCTTCATCTCATTCAATCTATATCTCTCTCTTTCTCGCTTACACACACTCACTTTCACTCTCTCTCTGTCTGTCTGTCTGTCTCTCTCTCTCTCTCTCTGTCTGTGTCTCTCTCTCTCACTCTCTCTCTCACTCTCTCCTTCCATCTCACTCAATCTTTTCCTCTCTCTCTTTTGTTTTCTCTCTCTCTCTCTCTCTCTCTCTCTCTCTCTCTCTCTCTCTCTCTCTCTCTCTCTCTCTCTCTCTCTCTCTCTCTCTCTCTCTGTCTGTGTCTCTGTCTCTCTCTCTCTCTCTCTCTCTCTCCTTCTCTCTCTCTCTCTCTCTCTCTCTCTCTCTCTCTCTCCATCTCATTCAATCTTTCTCCCTCTCTTTCTCGCTCACTCACACTCACTCACTCTCTCTCTCTCACCTGTTCCTTCATCTGCGTTATTTTCTTCTGTTGACGTGATCTTATTGCATCCAATTCGTTAATCTTCGCTGTTAATTCTTCCACTTTCTTCTGTTGTTGTGTTGAGCGGCCCTGAGGAGACAGAATATAATCAGTATATATCTATCTATCTATCTATCTATATATATATATTATATATATATATATATATATTATATATATATATATATATATAGAGAGAGAGAGAGAGAGAGAGAGAGAGAGAGAGTTTAATTTATTTCTCTATGTTTCTCTTATTCCGTCGTTGTAATTCATGAAGATGTTTGTACTACTATTACTACTGTTAGTAATAT
>NW_028234444.1:19670262-19677762 GCF_977035675.1 Penaeus japonicus | reverse complement strand
TGAGGTTAGGGATGGGTTTTGAGGGTGAATAGACTATGTACATGTGTATTTTCCTTTTTTCTTTCTTTCTTTCTCTTTCACAACTTCTCCCTCTCTCTTCTTCCTCCTTACCCTTTCTTTCCCTCTTTCCTTTCTCTCTCTTTCCGCTTTCCTCTCTTTCCTATCTCCTCTCTCTCTCTATCTTTTCTTCTCTTCTATCTCTCTCCTCCTCCCCCCCCCTTTCTCTCTCTCTCTCTCGGTCTCCCTCCCTTCTCTCTCTCTCCCCTTCTCCTCCCTCTCTCTCTTCTATCTCTGCTCCTCTTCTCTCTCTCTCTCTCTCTTCTCTTCCCTCCCTCCTCACATCCCCCTCGTCCTCTCTCTCTCTCTCTCCTCTCTCTTTCTCTCTCTCCACTCTCATCACCTCTCTCCTTCTCACTCAATCCTCTTCTCCACTCTCCTCTCTCCTCTCTCCTCTCCTCCTCCTCATCCACGCCTCCTTCTCTCTCTCGCTTCCTCTCTTCTCTCCCTCTACTCCGTCTCTCTCCCTCCTCTAATCTCTCCGTCCTCACCCTCGCTCCTCTCCCTCCCTCTCTCTCTTCTTTTCTCTCTCTCTCCCATCTCTCCTCTCTTGTTCTCTTTATCTCTCATTTTCCTTCCCATCCGATCTTCCTTCCTCTCTTTCTTTCTCTCCACTATTTTTTTCTCCTTCTCCCACTCCTCCCTCTCTTTCTTTTCCTCTCCTCTCCTCCTCCTTCCTCTCTCTCTCTCTCTCCTCTCTCCTCCACCCTCTCACATCCTCTCCCTTCTCTCTCTCTCTCCACCATTCTCTCCCTCTCTCTCTCTCCTCTCTCTCTCTCCTCTCGCCCTCCCTCCCTCCCTCTCCTCTCTCCTCTCTTCTCCCACTTCTCTCCTCTCTCCACTCTCTCTCTCTCTCCTCTCTTCTCTCCCTCTCGCTCTCCTCTCTCCTCTCCCTCTCGCTCCCTCTCTTCCTTTCTCTCTCTCCCTCTCTCCTCCCTCCCATCTCCCTCTCTCCCGCTCTCTCTGCTTCTCTCCCCTCGCCCTACTCTCTCTCCTAGCTCCTCGCTCGCGGCCGCTCTGATATCCTCCTCTATCTCTCATCCTCTATCATCTTCTAGTTCTCTAATAATCTTTCTCCTAACATTCGATCGATCTAATCTCTGCTCGTCTCTCTATCTCTCCTCTCCTCTCTAATAGTCTAACGACGCCTATCGCATATCTGCTGTCCGCTCTCATTCGCGGTCATCTCATCGCATCTCCATAGACTAGACTACGTCCTCTCTATACTCCTATCTCTCTCCCATAACTCTCGTCTCCTCCCCTTCGGTCTCTCCTCCCTAACCATTTCTCTCTATCTCATCTCTCTCTCTCTCTCTCTCTCCATCTCTCCCACCTATCTCATATACCTATTTTTTCTCTTTAACGATGATCCATCAGATCTCTCTCTATTTCCCCTCTCCGCCTCTCACTCTTTTCTCATCTCTATGCTCTTCTCTCCGCTCTCAATGTATCTCTACCTCCGGCTTCTCTAGTTTCCTCACGATACTCTCTTTATTTCATTCTCCAGCACTACCCATAGTTTATGTCATATCATATCAATCTCTATATCTATTATCTCCTCTCATTTCCCTTCCTCTTTATATACCCTTTAATATCCTATACATAGTAATTTCGCGCTCTCTTTCTCTTTCCTCGCCCTCCTTTCTGGCTCCACTCCCCAAGCCGTGTCTATTTCCTCTCCTCTTTCTCTTTCCTCCTCTCTATCTTTTCTTTCATTTTCCCCGCTCCCTCTTCCCTCTACCTCTCTCAGCTTTTCTCTCACTCCCTACGCACAACTCACCGCTCCTATCTCTATCTCATATATCTCCCGAAATCTTATCCCTCCTCTTTTTCCATATTTTCTGTCCCGATCATCACTCTCTCTCTCTATCTTTCGATTCCTCTCCTCTCCTCCGTCTTTCTCTTTCTGTCCTCTCTTCTCTGCCATCCCTCTCTCTTTTTTATTTCCACTACTCCTACTCTCTCCTCTCTCTTCCTCTTCCCTCTCCCCTTTCCTTCCTCTCCCCTCTCTCGCTCCCCTTTCTCTACTCCCCTCCTCTCCTCTCCCTCTTCGTCTCCCTCTCTCTCTCCCTCACCTCCTCTCCTCTCTCTTCACTCTCCTCTCCGTCTCATCTTCCTTTCCCTTCGTATCCTTTTCGCCTCTTATCTCTCATCTCCCTTCTGCCTCTCTCCTCTCTTTTCTTTCCTCCCCTTCCGCTCGCCCCTCTCTCCGCTCTCTCTTCTCTTGTCGATCTCTCTCTCATCTCTTATCTCTCTCTCCGTCCTCTCTCTCTCTCTTTCTCCTCAATCTCTCTCTCTCTCTCTCCCTCTCTCGCTCTCTCTCTCTCCTACTTCCCTCTCTCCTCTTATCTCACCGACCTCGCACCTCACTCTCCCTTAATCCCTCTCCCACCCTACCCAAACCCAACAAACACCCCTCCCACAACCCCTCCCCCCAGTTCCACGCCCGCCCCTCACCCCCATTCCTTTTTCTCCCACAAACACCGCCACCAGATACTCCCCCATTCCATGAATCTAACCCCCCATCCTACTCTAAAACCCCCCCACAAACCAAAAACCCCCCACAAAAAAACCAACCCGCAAAAACCCCCGCACGCCCGCACCACGCCGCATCGGCCGCCGCGCCGCCCCCCCGCCGCACCGCCCCCATCCCCCTCCCCCATCTCCCTCTCACCCTCCATCCCACCCATCCCCCTATCCCTCAACCCCCTCCCCCCCTCCCTCCCACCTCCCTCTCAACCCCCCATACCCTCTCACCCATCCCCATCCCCCCTCCCTCCCATCCCACACCCCTCCCTCTTAACCCCCACACCCCATCCCACCCTACCTTCTCCTTCTCGATGACCACGTGTTCCCTCGCAGCCTCCGCCGTCTGGGCATCGGCTTCCAACTGCCTCCCTCTGGTGGTGAGGGCGTGCACTTCCGCCTCGCACTGCCGCCCACGCTTCACTGCCGTCTCGTAGAGTTCCGACTGCCTTCTCGATTGTTCGCCCAGGCTCGTTACTTGCGAGGTGAGGCGCTCGATGTGCTGTGGGTGGTGTGGGCGGGGTTGGTTGGTTGGGGTGTTTGTTTGGGGGTGTTTGGGGTGTGGGCGGGGTTGGTTAGGGTTGTTTGGGGGTGTGTGGGCGGGGTTGGTTTGGGCGTGTTTGGGGTGTGGGCGATGTTGGTTAGGGTTGGTTGGGGTGTGGGTGGGGTTGGTTAGGGTTGTTTGGGGTGTGGGCGGGGTTGGTTGATTAGGGTTGGATGGTTAGGGTTGTTTGGGGTGTGGGCGGGGTTGGTTAGGGTTGTTTGGGGTGTGGGCGTGGTTCTTTACTTTAAGGTGTGGGCTGGTCGTTAGCGGTGTGGGTGAGATGTTAGCAGTGTGGGCGGTGTGGGCAGGTTGTTGACAGCTTTTAATGTTGTTATTATCACTATGTGTATTAAATAAAATGAATTAAAAGACCTGGATTAAATTAATAAATTTACAAACGAAAAAAAGGAAAAAAATGTTTTGTAGCTGATTTGTTATCAAGATTGTTATTAGTTTGATTGGTTATATGTGTGATGTGGGGGGGGGGGTATTGTGTTGGCTATAAGAAACTAATTGAAAATTTGGGGGTTGTGATAAATAAATAGTGAACGTGTAGAAAAGTAATAAGTTAACAGAAAGGCGAAGGTGTAAAATAGATGTAGCTAATGATAAGAAAGAGACACAGAGAAATTAAAAATACACATATATATAAAATCAAAACAAATAAAAAAGAGAATAACCAAATCAACCAAAAACAACCAAAAAAACAACCCAAACAACCGAAAACGACAAAAACAAACCCAAATAAAAAACAACAACCAAAAAACAACCAAATTAAACAACCCAAACAAAACAAACCCAAAAACCAAACAACCAAAACAACCAAAAACAACCAAACCCAAACCAAACAAACCAAAAACAACCCCCAAAAAAACAAAAACAAAAAAACAACCAAACAAACCAAAAACAACCCCCCAAAAAAACAAAAACAAAAAAACAACCAAACAAACCAAAAACAACCCCCCAAAAAAAACAAAAAAAAACAACCAAAAAAACAAAAAAAAAAACAACAAAAAAAACAAACCAAAAAACCAAAAACACCCCCCCCAAAAAAAAAAAAAAAAAACAACCAAACAAACCAAAAACAACCCCCCAAAAAAAACAAAAAAAAACAACCAAACAAACCAAAAACAACCCCCCAAAAAAAACAAAAAAAAACAACCAAACAAACCAAAAACAACCCCCCAAAAAAAACAAAAAAAAACAACCAAACAAACCAAAAACAACCCCCCAAAAAAAACAAAAAAAAACAACCAAACAAACCAAAAACAACCCCCCCAAAAAAACAAAAAAAAACAACCAAACAAACCAAAAACAACCCCCCCAAAAAAACAAAAAAAAACAACCAAACAAACCAAAAACAAACCCCAAAAAAAAAACACAAAAAAAAAAAAACAAACAAACAAACCAAAAACAACCCCCCCAAAAAAACAAAAAAAAACAACCAAACAAACCAAAAACACCCCCCCAAAAAAAAAAAAAAAAAAAAAAAAACAACCAAAAAAAAAAAAAAAAAACCAAAACCCAAAAACCAACAACAAGCCCAACTCCTGACCTCGGCCGCCTCCCGATTCGACGCCACGAGGCTTTGAATCCTGTCGTTGATCGCCTGCACTTCCGGCGCCACGCGGTGCTCGGGGCTCGACAGGAGGGCCGCCACCGTCGTCAGGAACCCGCGACTCTCGACCTCGCTCTGCTGGCGCCGGTGGTCAGAGACGACGGATTCGTCTGGGGGGAGGAAGGAAGGGGAAGGGGTTGAAGGAGGTGGGGAGGGAGGAAAGGTGGGGGGTGATTGGGGGTGGGGAGGTTGAGGGGGGTGATAGGGGTGAGGGGTTGAGGGGTGGGGGAGGTGGGGTGGGGGGAAGGGGGTATGAGGTGGGGAGGTTGAGGGGGTGAGGGAGGGGGAAGTTGAGGGGGTGAGGTGGGGGAGAAGGGGGTGAGGGAGGGGGAGGGGGGTGATTGGTTGGTGGGAGGTGAGGGGGAGGTGGGAGGGGGGTGATTGGGGGGTGGGAGGTGAGGGGGAGGTGGGAGGGGGGTTGGGGGGAGGGAGGGAGGTGAGGGGAGGTGGGGGGAGGGGATGAGGGAGGGAGGGAGGGGGAAAATGGGTGGATGGGGGATTGAAAAGAAGGAAAATGGGTGGATGAAGAAGGGAGAAGGAGGAAAATGGGTGGATGAGGGAGTGGAGGGGGGGGGCATAGGAGTGGAAGAATGGGAAGAAAAAAAAGAAAAAGAGTAAGGATAAGGAGGGATAGTGGGGTAGGGGTGTTCAGGGAGGGAGAAAGGAATAAATGAGAGGGTGTGAGGGAAAGGAGTGAGAGAGAAAGGGAGAGAAAGAGAGAGAATTAAAAAAAAGAGAACATTAATTTAAAAAACTCAAACTAAAAGTAATTAACTGGTTAAAATTCAAATCAATACTATTTTTTTACAGCCATTAATTAAGAAAATAGTAATATCATATAATACTCATCAATAAGAATATATATATCGAAAATTACATAAACCATCTCTATCTCTCATCCCAGCAGAATAAAAATAATAGTAATAATGATAATGATAACAATAATGATGATGATAATGATAATAATAACACCAATAATGATCACAATAACACCAATCATAAAAAAATGATTATTGTAATAACACCTATTATAGAATAATGAATATACTATTACAAACAACACTGATAACAATGTGATGAAGAAGAAATATAATAAAGAAGGGATAAAACAGATATGTAATATTCACACGAACACAAAGCAAGCACAAGACAAATTATGCATCAACTCAATATTCAAGCACAAAGTCTCTCTCTCTCTCTCTCTCTCTTTCACTCTTTCTTTCTATTTCTCTCTCTTTCACTCACTCTCTCTATCATTTTCTCTATTTCTCACTCCCCCCTCTCTCTCTCTCTTTCTCTCTCTCTCTCTCTTTCACTCTTTCTTTCTATTTCTCTCTCTCTCCCTCCCTCCTCCCTTCTCTCTCTCTCTCCCTCCTCTCTCTATCTCTCTCTTTCTCTCTCTCTCTCTCTCTCCTCCCTCCCTCATCCCCTCCTCCCTCACCCCCCCCCTCTCTCTCTCTCTCACTCTCCCTCACCCCCCCCCTCTCTCTCTCCCTCATCCCTCTCCCTCTTTCTCTCTCTCTCATCTCACCTTTTGCTTGCTGCAATTGCTTCTCAGCCGTGTGCAATTCCTCCAGAGTTGCATTGTAGGATTTATTCGTATTATGAAGCCTTTCCCTCACGCTTTTCACTTCCTCCTCCAGGGCTCGTAATCTGGTTCTTAGGTCGTCGTTTTCCTTGAGGAGAGATAAGAGAGAATTATAGATATTCATTCGTGTTTTTAGCTTTGTTTTATAGCTTTACTAAATCGTTGATTTTGGAGTGACGAATGATGTGTTTCGTTTCAGGGAATTAATGGAAATCCTAACAATATATATATATATATATATATATATATATATATATATATATACATTGTTAGTGCGTATGTCTGTGTCTGTGTGTGCGTGTATGTGTGAGTATGTGTGTATGTGTGTTTGTATGTGTGTATGTATACTTGTACAAAAACCGTAAGGTGTGAAAATAACTAATCTGTAAACGACAACATTCGTAAGATTCAATTTCAATATGCAACACGACATACATGCCGACGAGATACAGCACGCACACACACACACACACACACACAAACACACACACACACACACAAACACACTCACACACACACACGCGCATACACACGCATACACACACCTTCTCTCTCTCTATCTATCTCTCCTTATCCCTCTCCCACCCTCTTTCGTTCTCTCTCTCTTACTCTCTCTCTCTGTCTCTCTCTCTCTCTCTCTCTCTCTCTCTCTCTCTCTCTCACACACACACAAACACACACACACACACACGTACAAACAAAACACCATAACCATACCCCATACATACATACAACGAGACCCTCCAGTACCTTACCTTCCTGAACTCTGCCAGAGCTAGTTTCTGTTCTTCGACCGTCCGTTTCTCGTCGTCCAGCTCGTTCACGAGACGAGAAACGGTTTGTCTCGCCGACCCTGCTTCACCTTCCGTTAACTGGAGGGATTCATCGAGCTGAAGCACTTGACCTCGGAGCCTCGCGCATTCCTGATGGAGGTTCGAAGAGAGAGGAGGGTGAGGGGTGGGGTTTGAAGAGGAGGGTGAGGGTGAGGGGTGGGTGAGGGTGAGGTAGGGGACGGGGGAGGAGGAGGGGGTGAATAAATTTGATATGTGGGTTAAAGATAATGTAGGTGGGTGAAGAGTGTTTTTTTTTTTACTCTTTCGGGGTGGGGGAGAGAGAGAGAGAGAGAGAATGTGTGGGAGTAAGAGAATGAGAACGAGAGAGAGGGAG
>NW_028234444.1:19661709-19670162 GCF_977035675.1 Penaeus japonicus | reverse complement strand
GTTATATTTTATTGCATCAGAATAACCATTGTAATTTATGGAATAAAGTTTTTGAATTTGAATTTGAACTCTGTACCTCTATGTATCTCTTTTTGTCTCTGCATATTTCCTTACATCTCTGTATCTGCCAATTTGCTACTGTATCTTTGCATCTCTCTGTATCATTGCATATTTCGTGGTACCTCTGCACCGTTAGATCTACCATTGTGTCTTTGTATTACCACACACACACACACACAGACACACACACACACACACACACACACACACAGACACACACACACACACAAACACAGACACACACACACACACAGACACACACACACACACACACACACACACACATATATGTATACTTATTTTATCTTTTTTTTTTTTTGTTGAGGGGTTTCTCAAACTATGCCCATTAACCCTAACGGATTTTTAACGTCTTTCCAAGTCAGAGTCAAATAATTAAATATTTTGAATGCAACCATTGGTAAAATACATCTACCTTATTGTAAGGTATACTAACGACACCCAAAGATTAAGTATACTGAGTATAACCGTAAATAAACATACCTAATCTCAAGGGAACTCAATCATTATGAGCAGAGGTTCCAGTTAAACAAATTCCTATATATGCAGAGGTACGGATAAATAATTCATGAAGATAATAATAAAAAAAAAACAAAAAACAATCAGAGTACAAGGTAGTATCCCTATATGATCTTTATTCCTTCCTTATTCATTTATTCACTTATTCTCTCTCTCTCTCTCTATCTATCTCTCTCTCTCTCCCACCCCCTCTCTCTCTCAAATTATTCACTTCTTTGCCTCAAAACCCAATATGGCGACAAATCTGTTTAAATAAACGCTTTATTTTTTTCGTAAAATAGTAAGCATTGCCTCGGTGACGTCAGAGGCGTGTAGTTTCTAAATTTATTTCGTTAAGTGAAATTATGAATAAAAAAGACACAAAAAGGAATGCCCATTAAACCTAACGGATTTTTAAAGTCTTCCCAAGTCAGAGTCAAATAATTAAATGTTTAAAAAAGTAGTATCCCTAAATGTCCGTTTCACTCAGGGTTTTCCGCCAAAGATCAAGTCAAAGTGTGGATTTTACCTTTGGCTTCCCTTGATGCTGGTCAGGGAAACAAACCCTTGATGCTGGTCAGGGAAACAAACCCTTGATGCTGGTCATGGAAACAAACCCTTGATGCTGGTCAGGGAAACAAACCCTTGATGCTGGTCAGGGAAACGAGTGTTAAGGGCCTGGCTTAACCCTTGCCAGTTCAAAACCTTGAAAGTGGTAGCGTGGAGGGGTGGAGGGGGGGTTGAATCGATGTCTGTCTATTTCTGCCCCTGTCCCTATCTCTGTCTCTGTCTCTGTCTCTGTCTCTCTCTCTCTCTCTCTCTCTCTGTCTCTTTCTCTCTCTCTTTCTTTCTCTCCCCCCCCCCTCTCTCTGTCTCTGTCTCTGTCTCTATCTCTCTCTCTCTCTCTTTCTTTCTCTCACCCCCCTCTCTTTCTCTTTCTCTCTCTCTCCCCCCCCCCCTCTCATTCTCTCTCTCTCTCTCTCTCTCTCTCTCTCTCTCTCTCTCTCTCTCTCTCTCTCTCTCTCTCTCTCTCTCTCTCTCCCTCTCTCTCTCTCTCTCTAATTAATCACTTCTTTGCCTCAAAATCCAATATGGCGACAAATCTTTTTAAATAAACACACTTTATTTTTTTTCGTAAAATAGTAAGCATTGCCTCGGTGACGTCAGAGGCGTGTAGTTTCTAAATTAATTTCGTTAAGTAAGTGAAGTTATGAATAAAAAAGACACAGAACGGAAATAAAACGCATGATAATTATAGTAGACTTAAAGTTAAAGATGAATTAAAAGAAACAAAGCAAATACGTAATATGCAAATTGTTTTCCCAAATTCTGATTACTAAAAAGAAAAACAAGTAAAACTGAGACTATTCAGATCATTGGAATAATTAAGATGAAGAAAAGCGTGTTAAACAAAAGGTTACAAAATATGTCTCGATTTTTCAAAAAAAGAAAACGAAGATTACAGAAAAACAATGAAAAGGGGGACACTATGCTAAAAGACTTAAAAACATTTTATATATATATATATACATATATATATATATATATATATATATATATATATATATATATATATATATATATATATAAAGAGAGAGAGAGAGAGAGAAAACAAGACAGGTGACAAGCAACGTGCAGCTCTACATATATACATATATATATATTTTTTTTTTCCTCTCTTATAAGATATATATTTTTCCTGTCTATAACACTCCGGATTTCTCCCACTCAACCATTCATTAAAAATATATATGATATAGCGATCAAAGGAGACAGCATTGTGATAATCTACTGTTTATATTGGGAGTTAATAGGAATACAAAGAGTACTTACCTATCTATGTGGTATTACGGAGAGTTTAGGAGGGCGATATGTGCACATAGATTCCCACACGCATTCGTGAAGCCTCGTCTACAGCCATATATAAATCGTGACGTAGGATTTGTGTTTATTCCAAAAGGATCCAATACCCTTTGTGTGGACTCCTCATACTTGGCGCCATTTTTAGTCGGGTCTTTGATAGCTTCCTTAGTCATGGGATGAATAATCTCAGTTCATTCTTTCATTGCAAGACGCATAGTTGAGTTCAGTGTTCAGCAGTATGCGTTGTCGAAGTCAGTTGACAGTTGACAAAGAATCTTCGACCAAGTAATTAATGCGCAGTTAATGTCTTAACTGTATCACGGTTCGTGGTGTTCTCGGTACCGGGTGAATGGGTTGCTACAGCTGTATTACTGTACTATATATTCTTCTGTGAGCCTCTTTGTAAGGTAGGGAAATTAGGATAAGTTATCCTGAATGGAGATCTGAAGTGAAGGTCTGTCCTCAATTGCAAGGCAAGGCACGGCAGAATAACCTTATCTGACCTCTCTTATTAGGTAAAGTTGCCTCGCGCAAATAGTCTATGGGGTTTATTTGAATACCTACCCCGCCTCTTTCTCTCTCTTTCCTTACCCCCTTCTCTCTCTCTCCCTTCCCTTCCCCCCCCCCCCCCTCTCTCTTTCTCTATTTCTCTCTCTCCCTAACGAACTATAAATAGGATTTAATGAAATCACTCGTTACTTGTCGAAACATGTACTGACCTTCCAAGTGGTGCTTCCGTATTTTGCGACCCTCCACTTCCACTCAATGGTGTTCAATAATTCAATGAGCAGCTGTTTTTGGGTTCAAGAAATTGAGCGAGTGGCTTATTCCCTCCCTCACTCTCTGTTTCCGAAAGCTCTCTAACATCTAATCATTATTCCGACTGTTTTTGTTTTGTTTTTGTTAGCATGGGTAGTCGTAGGTCTTTTTTGTCTGATGTCCCATCGACTCAACCAACAGCCTTATATAAAGGTAATGATTATATAAAGGGAATTATAAAGAATTCGGTTTGCTGTGTAGGTACATCGGGTTACCTTCGTTGCCAACTCGTGTATTTGTTGACTATTGCATAATTAGTTGAGCTTTTAAGGAAGTGGAAAGGAATATAATTATAAGAGTAAAGCATTTAAAATGTTTAATTTAACGCTTTATTTAATAAAAGCAGATAATTGCCTAGTATATACATATATTTCATTACAATGACATATATATAAAACATGTTGAGGACAGAAAAGAAAAATTAATATAAAGTCATTATTAAGGCTTATAGTTCTTAAATCTATAATTTGCATTATTAGGTACCGTTTTTTTTTTTATATCAATAAACACAAGCAAAGGAAGAAATGTTTACAACACTATTTCCATATATGGTAATTATATCTCTTGATTTTTTGTAATAAGCTAAAATCTGACGAGAGTATACGATATACAGAAATGTGAATACTTCAAGAAGCCATCTAATTTATGTACATATTGCCCCAAAAAGACTTAGAAAATGAATCTGAATTGCTAGATAAATAGACAAAAAAAAAAAAACAATGATAATGAGAATACCTTTGATGTTTGGCGCCTTTTTTTAACCCCCTCCCCCTCCCACCCCATCCCCCTCCCCCCTATCGGAAAGTCCAAGACCAGCCACAGATCCTAAAAGACAAATCTTAATCTCAAAGACATTTTCAGTTCCCGGAGAGACGCTGAAATAAGTCAGAAGGATTAAAAAAAAAAAAAAAAAAAAAAAAAAAAAAGGCGAGGACATACATGAATATACAATAGATGAAGATGGCGTATGGGTTTCCTGAGTTCAAGAGCTCCGGTTAACCTAATTTTAAAAAACGCGAATTTTTACGATGAAATATACGTTTTGCTATCTGCTATTTACTACCAGAGGCTTAATTTGCATAGCTACCATTTCGAGGGCATTAGATCTAACGCATTGACAGGTACCTTAGGGCATTTTAGATAGAGCATAGCGCATTATGTTCGTTTGCGTTACTGGAGTGGTTAGGCAAACGAAAGAATGCACATATATGCCCATGGGAATGTGAGAAGTTCTGGAGAACGTGAATGGAAAATAAAGTTGTGGGAGAAGAGGGATGAGAGAGAGAGGGAGGGAGGGAGGAGAGAGTGAGAGAGAGCGAGAGATGTGGAGAGAGAGAGAGAGAGAGAGAGAGAGAGAGAGAGAGAGAGCGAGAGAGGAGAGAGAGAGAGAGAGAGAGAGAGAGAGAGAGAGAGAGAGAGAGAGAGAGAGAGAGAGAGAGAGAGAGAGAGAGAGAGAGAGAGAGAGAGAGAGAGAGAGAGAGAGAGAGAGAGAGAGAGAGAGAGGGCGGAGGGGGAGGGAGGGAGAATCTAAAAGAGAGGGAGAGGGAGAGAGAGAGAGAGAGAGAGAGATAGGAGGAGGGGGATAGGAGGAGGGAGAAGGAGAGAAAGAGAGAGGGCGGAGGGGGAGGGACGGAGAATCTAAATGAGAGTGAGAGGGAGAGGGAAAGAGAGAGAGCGAGAGAGTAATGAAGGAAAGAAAGAAAAGAGAGGCATAAAAAACTTGTGCTTTAATAATACATTAAAGTGTTTATTTAAAGTGATCAAGATATTGCGATTAAGAACAATTAATCATCCCTAAAGTACTTAAAAAGGAATAACATAACGAGCTAACAAGCTATCGTAAAGCGAAACACAATTTTCAAAAAAAAAATTTGTGAAAGTTTTCAGTAAAATGACAATGCTCATATATAACAATGAAGACACTGACACTTCCTACTAATATATCATTCCTAACTTTATTTTATTTCACGCCTGATACAAGGAAGTTGGACTACATTAGAAATATATAAAGAAAGATGTAGAGCTATATTAATGTAGGAAGCTTAAGGTTAGCAAGGCCAATGGCGGTTATGGAAATTTCCGAAGAAAACTTGAATAAATTTGTAATTTCTTCTTGTACAAAAACTGTTGTTAATATGGGATGTTATTAGGATATTCTAGTCTTAATTTCTTTTATTTTTTTGTAATGTTTGATGAGGGGAGGATAATAATGATAATTGTTTTTTATAAAATAACACGTGAATATAAGGAAATTATATATATATATATAGATAAACACATATGGACTGATAAGGAGATAGAAACATACAGATAGATAGAGAAACACACTTACATAAATAGACTAAGAGCTAAAAATAAAAAAAATAAAAATCAAAGGAGTATTAATGACATTTTTTTTTCCCTTGAAGAAGAAAAAAAAAAAACGGTTAATATTGAGTCACTGTAAGCTTTTAACTTAGTGAATACTCTAAGCTTATTCATTCAGTAATTGGTATTGATGACTTTGGTTATTGTTTCTCTCGGTAAACTTAAGATTTGCGTGTATACTTAAGTTTATGAATGAAGGAAAATGCTAGAGGAAATTGGAGGGCAGGTGTAAATTTAAACTATTTGTTTTGTGAAGGTGGCATGGACTGTACATCTCACGGTTTAATCTTTCATATGAATTATATATGTATGTATGTGTGTATGCGTATCTATGTGTATATATACATATATATACATGAAACACACACTCACACATATATTTATATGCAAATACATACATACATACATATATATATATATATATATATATATATATATATATTTATATATATATATATATATATATATATATATATATATATATATATATATATATCACCGATTCATTTCATTTCTCGTTTCTCCTTAAATAAAACTTCCTCTTCCTCTAAAACTTACTTAAAAAAAAATCCATAAAACGGGAAAACCTAAACGTAAAAAAACATAAAAAAAAATCAAACACAGAAACTTAAAACTTCAAAAAACAAAAAAAACTTCAAACGTAAAACCTTCAAACTTCCTAAAAAAAAAAAAAAAAAAAAAAAAAAAAAAAAAAAAAAATCCAACTCTTTTCCTCAACTATATTCATCCTCATCGGTGGATGGGCGTTTCGTCGGGCTTGGAGTGCGGGCGTGGGCTGAGGGTGGGCGTCTCGAATGTCGGGCTTGCGGGCGATGGTTGTGGGCGTCGTCTGCGAGGGCGCGGAGTTCCTCTGACATGTCTAGGAAGCCCTGGTCCATGCGTGACGTGGGCGTGCCGCTGAGATGGGCGAGGAATGGGCGTGTGTTAATGACGAGATAGTGGATGTATTGTTATTGTTGTTATTATTGTTATTATTTTATTTTTATTTACCTTTTTTTTTTTGGGGGGGGGGGATTTATATATATATATATATATAAATATGTATATGTAAATATATATATATATATATATACATATATATATGTATATATATGAATATATATATATATATATATATATATATATATGTATATATATATATATATATATATATATATATATATATATGTATGTATATATATATATATATATACGTATATACACGTAAAAGATGAAAATTAATGAATGAGAAAATCATAAAAAATTAAGATTATTTATTTTATTATTATTTTTTTCTTGGGTGGGTGGGGGGGGGGGAAGACTATGATGATTTATCCCGTTAATTGAAAGAAAAAAATAAGAAAATAAAGGGGTTTCGGATATAGTATATTAGCTTACTCGGCTTTACGATACAATCAAGTTTTTGTGAATTAATGATAATAATAATAATATATATGTATATATATGTATATATATATAATATATATATATATATATATATATATATATATATATATATATATATATGTATACATTAATTAATACTGAAAAAAAAACTGATTAAGTCTCGTTCTACGACTGTTTCGAATTAATTCACATAAATATTTTTTATGACAATATTATTCCAAGAAAACAACTTTGATACCAAACAACTCTCAATTACATAGAAAAAAATACAGAAAAATATATATATACATACCACATCATCTTCATAAAAAAAACAAATCATAAACCAACATCAAAACTACATCCAATTACATACAAATAATAATAATAATAATAATAATAATAATGAAAATAAAAAAAAATAAAAAAAAATAAAAAACCTTCTCTCTTACCCAGGTGGCGAATCCAGCCTATAGGGCGGGGCGGCCGAGGAAGGACGGGTAGGCGACCTCAGGGGGGGCGAGCGGCTGGCGAGCGTCCGGGCACTGTTTGGGCACCCGGAGGATATACCATTGAGGGAAGAATTTCGACTGAGGGGAGAGAGAGAAGAGAGGGGAGAAGGGAGGTGTTTTCCCTCTGGTATAGCTGGTTCTGGATCGAGGGTGGGGTTTTAGGGGTAACTTGGTTGTTTTTGGTGGTGGTTTGGTTGTGTTTGGGGTGGTGGTTTTGTGGTTTGGTTTGTTTGTGTTTTGGGTGTTAATTTTGTGGTTTGTTTGTTAATTTTGTGGTTTGTATGTTTGTGTTTAGGGGCGTTGATTTTGTGGTGGTTTGTTTGTGTTTGGGGTGGTGGTTTTGTGGTGGTTTGTTTGTGTTTGGGGTGGTTGTTTTGTGGTGGTTTGTTTGTGTTTGGGGTGGTGGTTTTGTGGTGGTTTGTTTGTGTTTGGGGTGGTGGTTTTGTGGTGGTTTGTTTGTGTTTGGGGTGGTTGTTTGTGGTGGTTGGTTTGGGTTTGGGGTGGTGGTTTTGTGGTGGTTTGTTTGTGTTTGGGGTGGTTGTTTTGTGGTGGTTTGTTTGTGTTTGGGGTGGTTGTTTTGTGGTGGTTTGTTTGTGTTTGGGGTGGTTGTTTTGTGGTGGTTTGTTTGTGTTTGGGGTGGTTGTTTTGTGGTGGTTTGTTTGTGTTTGGGGTGGTTGTTTTGTGGTGGTTTGTTTGTGTTTGGGGTGGTGGTTTTGTGGTGGTTTGTTTGTGTTTGGGGTGGTGGTTTTGTGGTGGTTTGTTTGTGTTTGGGGTGGTTGTTTTGTGGTGGTTTGTTTGTGTTTGGGGTGGTTGTTTTGTGGTGGTTTGTTTGTGTTTGGGGTGGTTGTTTTGTGGTGGTTTGTTTGTGTTTGGGGTGGTTGTTTTGTGGTGGTTTGTTTGTGTTTGGGGTGGTTGTTTTGTGGTGGTTTG
>NW_028234444.1:19634608-19656609 GCF_977035675.1 Penaeus japonicus | reverse complement strand
CACCCCCCTTTTTTTTTCCTCTTCCCTTCTTGTTTTTTTTATCAAACGGATTTGAGTGATTTCATTATAGATGTATTTCTTTCTTAGAATGCGTTGGTCGCTTTGTATTTCCTCCGGCGTTGGGTAAGGAGCCTTTGACGTCCAAATAAGTCGATATTGAATTGAATTGAAAGAATATTTTGAAACGTGTGACATGATGCCCGTATGATTTATTCAAAGAACGAGAAGCTCCGCCCATGTGACATCTGAACTCTCGCTATTGGCTGACGCTGGAGGAACCTCGATAGCCATTGGCTGAAACGCGTCTTGCGTTCGCCCTCGACTCCTCCCATTGGTCTAGCAGATGCGGGTGCCAACTTAACCTTGTTTGTAACCGAAATTAATTATTCTTAATTCACGTATCAATGAAATAGCAAAATTATCGTGTAAAATAAACAGCTCTTCGAATGGAAAAACAAAATCTATACCCATCCAATATGACATCAAACTCAGATAGATAGATATTGCGCGCCAAAACTCTGACAAACGAAAAGAGCACTATTTGGCACCTCTTGGGCTCGCGTGGCACCGGTGCCTCATCAGCTGACCCTCCGTTAGTGTTGGTTTTGGCCAGGTCGTCGTAGGTGCCGGCATGACGACCCTCTTCGAGTGACCTGTAGTGTGACCTTGTTCGATTCGACCCGTTCGTGTGAAATTCCGAAACTTGGGGACTGATTCATCCAAGAGCAATAACAACCCTAAGGATAATCACTGTTCTAACCCATGCCACTTGCATTATCAACGACGAAATCTGTTTGTTTATCCAAACGGTTAGAAATTCGGTTATCGACAAGCAGAACAGCATCTGTGGTTTCCCATTCGCTTTCGGGTTTCTTGAAGAAATATTCAACGAATTCGAAGCGGAAATGAAACGATGTCTAGCCGAAGACCGGACCTCTTAAGTGACCATGGCAGGAGGCTCGACCTGATAATTTTCGGAGCTCGAGGGCAAGCGAACATGACCTAGGTTTCTTGTCTGTTCCTTGACCTATTATTCCCCCTTGCTCTCTCTCTCCTACCTTTGTCTTTTCTTTTTCTTTTTTCCTGATTTTTTTTTCTTTCTTTCTTTCTTTTCTCTCCTTTTTTTTACTATTTTCTCTCTTTGTGGATTGATTTTTTTTCTCTCTCCCTCGGAAGCGGAAGCTCATGGTAATGGCGATGTAAGAGAGAAAGAGAAATACAGAGAGAGAGAGAGAGAGAGAGAGAGAAAGAGAGAGAGAGAGAAAGAAAGAGAAAGAGAGAGAGAGAGAGAGAGTCAGGTGGCCAAGGTGAATGACCGCGGGCTTGTGGCCTTAGGGGAGAAAGGAGAGGAAGAAAAAGGGTAGAGAGAAGAGAGAAACATAAAGAAAGAGAATAAAAAGCAGTCGAAGCAAAATAGAAAAATATCGACGAAGGAGAAAAAGAAAGAAGAATAAGAACAAGGAAAGGGAAGAAGGCGGACAAGAGAGACAAATAAGAAGATTAAGGGAGAAGGAGAAAGAAGAAAGGGGGAAAAGAGGAAAGAAGAGAGAATAAGGAAGAAATAGAAGAAAGTAAGAAAAAGAAGAAAATAAAGAACGCAGGGAAAAGAGAAAGCAAAAAAGGAAGAAAAAGATAAAGGAAGGAAAGAAAATAAATAAATAAGGAAAAAAAAAGACAAAAGGAAGGAAGGAAGAGAAGAAGGAAGGAAGGAAGGAAGAAAAGAAGGAAGGAAGGAAGAGAAGAAGGAAGGAAGTAAGAGAAGGAGAAAAGAAGGAAGAGAAGAAAAGAAAAGAAGGAAGAAAAGAAAGGGAGGCAGAGAAGAAGGAAGAAAAGAAAGGAAGGAAGAGAAAAAGGAAGGAAGGAAGAGAAGAAGAAAAGAAGGAAGAAAAGAAAGGAAGGAAGAGAAAAAGAAAGGAAGGAAAAGAAGAAGAAAAGAAGGAAGGAAGAGAAGAAGGAAGGAAGGAAGAAAGAGAAGAAGAAAAGAAGGAAGGAAGGAAGAGAAGAAGGAAGGAGGGCAGGAGTTCCGAGGAGGAGGCCCTCGACAACGCACCATGATGCCGGAACTCCGCTCTTGCCGCTACGAGACCCGCTATTCGGGCAGTCTTTCGCCCGACGGACGCCCACACTCCGTCTCGCCCAGCTACCCCGCCCACACCCACGCCCACTCCCACTCTCACGCCCACCACTACTCCCCTTCACACGACCACGCACGCCCGTCCTCCGCCGACCTAGCCGCCCCGTTCCTGACGCAGCAACACGCCCACCACGCCCACCATTCAGACAAGTACGACATCAAATGCGAGGACGATTTTTTGGATGACGATGACGATCCCCACGTCCCCCACGTCCTGGCGCCGGCCTCGCACGCCCCCGGCCACGCCCACGCCCGCACGTGCTTGCTGTGGGCGTGCAAGGCGTGTAAACGGAAGAGCGTGGCGGTTGACCGTCGGAAAGCGGCTACGATGAGGGAGCGGCGCAGACTGAGAAAGGTAAACAAAGACTCGCTGATTAACTGGTAATGACTGGTCATGACTGGTATTGACTGGTAATGACTGATAATGACTGGTAATGACTGGTATTGACTGATAATGACTGGTAATGACTGGTATTGACTGGTTATGACTGGTATTGACTGACAATGACTGGCCATGACTGGTATTGACTGGTTATGACTGGTATTGACTGACAATGACTGGTCATGACTGGTATTGACTGGTCATGACTGGTAATGACACGATGGACTGTAACACTGACTGGACGTTGGACTCGATAGACTGAAAGTAGACTGAAGATAGATTGCGAAAACTTAATAGATAGATAGACTGAAGAAAATAGACAGGAAAAAAGAACTAGATGGACTGTAAAATCGCCTGAGACTGAAGGTAGACTGATTAGACGCGATAGCCTGAAAATAGGAAATATTAAATGAAGGCAAAGAAAAATGAATAAATTGATTAAAAATAGGCAGAGAGAATAGATAGTCTGAAAATTGAAAAAAAACAATAAAACACTGGACTGAAAAAAAATACTGCAAAATTAGCCTCGATGGACTGAAAATTGAATAAAATATGAATGACTAGACTGATAATAGAGTGTCAAAATTACTGGATAGACTGAAAATAGAAAAAAAAAAATAAATGGATTGTAAAATAGGTTTTCAAATAAGCTAGGGAGACTGAAAATTTAATTGTAGAAAATGATGGATAGACAAATGAAATGACTGTAAAAATGACCATAAAAAAGAAAGAAAGAAAGAAAAAAGACTGGATGGACTGTAATTTTTACTCAAAAATAAATCAGATAGACTGAAAAAAGGTAATTCTAGAAATCGACTTGGACAGACTGAAATTAGACAAATAGTCTATTTCTAACTCTGAAATACAATTAGTTAGAAATAGACAAGACTGACTGCATAAAAGTAAGTGGAAAGACTGAGAAAAAGTACATTATAGATACAGAAGATAGATAATAGATACAGAAGATAGAGAAAAATATCTAGATAGACTTTAGAATAGTTTCAAAATTAGTCTTGATAGACTATAACAATACCAATAATACTAATACTAATGGTATTAAAGATAACAATAATTATGATGATATTAATGATAAGAATGAAAAATAATTTTGATAATGATGATAATGAAAATTGATACTGATGATAATCACATCAATTATATTGAATAATGACTAACAAACTAATAGACTGAATCTTTTTTAATGTTTATAGCTATAGCTATAGTAAAATTTATATCGAAATTTCTTTGAATAAATAGAATTGCACTGACTGGACAGATTGATAAAATAAGTTTTGACCGAAAAAATAGCTTTGAAATAGACCGATAAACGACAAATAATTAACGAATACATAAAGTAACATAAAAAAGAGGTTATTAACAAATGAATATTACAGATGAGTAAGCAAATATTGAAACTTATGAACAAAGAAATAGATAAATAAACAAATTATGTTTTTTCCGAGCAATTAACAGTATTTTTCATTATTTTCTTCATTATTTTCTCTCCTTAGAAAATGCATGTTCAATTTATCAATTTACAAGGCAATCATTTACCATTTTAATTTAAGGCACTTATATATTCATAAAGCAATTATTTATTCATATAAGGCCAGTATCACTTCATAAGGCAATTATCTATTCATCTACGGAAACTATCTATTCATACAAGACAATTATCTATTTATAAGTACAATCATATGTTTACAGAAGGCAATTATTTATTTGTAAGTATAATGGTTTGTTTATAGGAGGTAATTATCTATTCATAAGTATGATCATTTGATTATCTATTTAAGGCAATTATCTATTTATAAGTAAAATAAATTATTTATAAGGCGGTTTAATTTTCTCCCAAAAAATCTGTTCTCGCCTCAGAAAGGTCTATGTTTTTTTTTTTTTTTTTTTTTTTCGTGTGTTTGTAAAATTATTTTCTATATAACTTTAAAGCTAATTTTTAGGATTATATTTCCTTCGTATTATCAGTATCATCATTATTATCTTTATCCTTAATTTAGGTCTCTTAGGAAAGAAAATGAATATTGTTTTCCCTAGGTCTATAAGAAAAAAAATCTAAGTCTGTTATATTTTTGGTCTTCCGATTTTTATTTCAATTTCATCAATTATTCAAAATTACTCAAGAATCACGTACATATTTTTATTATTATTGTTAGTATTTTTTCTTCTGTTTTGCAAATTTAGAAATGTTCTCCTAGGTCTAATATTTTAAGTTTTATTTATTTATCTATTATTATCATTCTAATTATTAAGGGCTATTGATCTATTTTTAGGATTGATAATTTTTTTCTAGGGCTAGCCTTTTTTTTTCATATTTTAACGTCTCTTTATGTCTAATGATTACAAAAATCTAAACCTAGCGAATGTTTTGCTTTATTTTGCCAGGCCTAATAAAAAAAGAAAAACTTGGGTCTTATGTTAAAGACAAATTTTTTAAAACTTTAAGTTTTAAAAAAAAAATCGGGGACAGGAAGATTTTAATATTTAATATAGACGATTCCATTGGTCTTATACAAACAATTATTGATAGGGTGTACTTTTGTGCTTAGGGTTTTTGGGGCGTTTGGGAATTAGTTTTTGGAGGGATTTTGGCTTGGCTATTTCGCCTTGTTGGCTGTTTTGGTATTTTTCCTTTGGGGGCATGTGGCGCTGGGTGTGGGGCAGTTGGTGGCTGGGGTGAAGGGTGGGGGGTTTGGGGGTGTCGGGACTGGAGAAGAGGGTTTTGCTCGTGATGGGGGGTGTTTGGTCGGTTGGGTGCGGTTTCAATCTGTTTGGTGGTGTTTGGGGGGGGTGGGAGGGTGGTGCTGGGGAGGTTTATGGGGTGTGGATGGTGGGTGACTGATGGTGGGCGGGGGGTGTTGTGTTTTGGAGAGGTTGGGGTGGGGTGTGGTGGAAGGTTGGTATTAATTTTTTTTGGAGTGATGGTGTGGTGGATGTTCTTGGGGGTGGTTTGAGGTGATTTTTGGGGGTGGGGGGGGTGCTTGTGGTGTGGGTGTTGGAGGGGTTTGGGGATTGTGGTGGTGGGGGTGGGGGGGGGTTGGGGTTTGGGGGGGGGGGGGTGGAGTGTTTTGGGTAAGATGGGCGGGGGGGTGTGGAGGGGGGGTTGGGGGTGGTGCCCCGGGGTGGTGGGGTGGTGGGGGTGTGGGTTGGGTGGGTGGGTTTTGTGGGTTTGGGGGTGGGTAGGTGGTTGAATGTTGGTGGTTTGGGGGTGGGGCCGGCGGTGGTTTTTTTGAGGGTTGTGTGGTGGTGTGTGTGTGTGTGGTGTGTGTGTGTGTGTTTTTTTGTTTGTTTGTGTGCGTGTGTGTGTGTGTGTGTGTGGGTGTTTGTGTGTGTGTGGTGTGTGTGTGTGGTGTATGTGTGTGTTATGTATTTATGGGTGGGTGTATGTTTGTCAGTATGGTGTGGGGTTTGAGTGGGTGTGTGTGGGTGAGTGTTGTGTGAGTGTGTGTGTGTGTGTGTGTGTGTGTGTGGAGGTGTGGGGGTGGGTGGGTGTGGGGGTGGGTGGGTGTGTGTGGGGGTGTGTGTGTGTGTGTGTGTGTGTGTGTGTGTGTGTGTGTGTGTGTGTGTGTGTTTGTGTGTCGTATCGTATGTATGGGTGTGAGTAACAGTCAAGACAGGTAGAGAGTGTGTTGGAGTGTGTGTGTGTGAGTGTGTGCGTGTGTGTACTGGATTGAGATTGTTGTGTTAGAGTTTGTGTGTTTGTGTTTGAGTTGTGTGGGTGTTATATAAATATCACTATCTATATATCTCTCTCACTCTCATCAACTCTATCTATCCATCACATATATAGGATTTTGATTTAGATTGTTTGAGAGTTGGTTTTATTTTTTTTGGAATGTGAGAGATAGATAATTTTGATTTTTAGTGGTGTGTTACAGTTAGTTGTTAATGTTTTATATATATGATTTATTGTGAGTTTTGGAATTTTAGTCATAATTTTATTGTTATATACGGATTTAGAGTGAGTTAGTATATATTATATTTTATGTGTGATATTTTGAGTTATAGTTTATTTATTTATTTAGATTGGTTATGTATATATTGTTTTAGATTGTTGATTTATATTTTTTGTTTGAGATATTTATGTATTGTTATTTATGTTTAATATTATTTTTTTTATCTGTAGTTTAGATATTGTTTGTTGTGATGTTTGTTATTTAGATATTTGTTTTATATTGATTTTGTAATTAGTGTTGTTATTGAGTTATATATTTTGTTATTGTGAGTTTTTAGTTATATGATAGTATAGTTGTGTGGGTATACTGAGTGTTTTAGTGTTAGATTGTAGTTTTTTTTTTGTAGTGATAGAGATATGTGTATTTTTATATTATCTTTGAGATAGATTGTGAGATTTTAGATTTAGTTAGTTTTATTTTGTTTAGTTATTTGTTTGATCCTTATTTGATATAGATATTGATATATTGATTTATATTTAGATTGTGATTTTTGTGTTAGATTACAGAGATTGATAGATATATTGCAGGATATATATTAAATTTATATAGGTATATGGATTATATTTGATTTAATTATATTGTTTGTGATGTTATTGAGATAGTGTGTTACATTGTTAGAGTGTGCTTTTTTTGCCAGTGTTGGTATCGTGTTATTGTTTTTTTGTGAGATTGTGAGTGATATTTATAATATATGTATTTTTATAGGTTGTTGGTTTGTATAGATATTTAGAGTTTGAGTTTGTGTGTGAGTTTTTGTTTTTTTGTGGTTTCTTCTGTGGTAGTGATGGCTTTTTGTCAGTATCGACTATATTCTTGGTTGCTGGGTTTGGTTGCATTAGTGTTTTTGTGTGTTGTTTGTCGGTGTGCTTGATAATAATGATATTTACCATCGTCTGTTTGACAGTTAAGATGAGTTTCAGTGTCTTTCCTCTGATAGTTAAATGTTTTTATTTTCTGTGGGGTTATCTTTATCATTTCTGGTATTTTGATGGTTGGGCGGTGTATACCGTCCTTGCATATACTAATGTGTATGAATGGCACAATGCATTGGTAATTAAACAATATTCGGTGTTTTGGTAATCCATTGGGTATTTATCGTGGACAGGTTGTCGTTGTAGAGGTTGTTGTGGCGGGTTGTTGCATTTTGTGTAGGGTACGATCTGGGGTTGGTTGGAGTATGTAAGTATGTATGTTATTGGGTGTCAGAGTCTGTGGGTGGGGTGTGTGTGAGAGTGGTATGTGTTTTGTTTAGCTGTTTGAGTGTTAGAGTGATTGGGTGGGGGAGGTGTGTGTGATATTTTATATATTTATATATTTTGTATATATATATATATAGATATAATATATATATATATATATATATATTTTTTATATATATATATATATAGATTTGTATATGTATGTATGTGTGTGTGTTGTGGTTATATATACTAATATATATATATATATATAATACTTTCATTTATATATTTATTATATATATATATATATATATATATTTGTATGTATATATAAATATTTGTATTTATGTATATTTATATTTATGTTTTTATGTATGTATATCATATGATATTATAGTACTATATATTTATATATATTTATTTTTATTATATAGATATATATATATTTGGATTATATATATTTATTTATTATATATATGTATATATATATGTTTATATATATAAACAATATTTATATACATGTATTATATGTATGTATATATTTGTTTTTTTTATACATATATATATATAGATGTATGTAGTGTATATTATATATATATATATATATTTATATATATATAATATGTATATATATATTTTATGTTTTTTCGATTTATATTATATATATATATGTATATATATATATTTATATAATTAGATATAAGATTTTATATTATATATTATATATATATTATTTATATATGTATATCTATAATATGTTTTATATATGAATATATTTATATATATATGTATATATTTATATAGATATATAATATGTAATATATATATGTTTAATATTTATATATTTATATTTATATATATATATATGGTTTTTTATTAATATATTTTAGATATATATATATATATAGATATTATATACAAATAGTTTATATATATATATATATATATATTTATATATATTTTTATATATTATAGATATATATATGTATATATATATGTGGTGAGTGTGTGTGTGTGTTGTGTGTGTGTGTGTGTGTGGGTGTGTGTATGGTGTGTGTGTGTGTTTGTTTGTGTGTGTTTGTTTATATATTATATATATATTTTATATATTATATATATTTAGATATATAATATATATTTGTATTTTATTTATATATATGTTTTTTCTATTAGATGTTTAGATATATTATATATAGATATATATATTTATTATTATATATATATATTTTCATAATGAATATGCAGACAAACACACCAAACACACATACTTCACTCACATACACACACAAACCACACACCACACACACATTATAGATTTATAAATATATTTATATATAATATATGTATATATATTTATATATATATATATATATATATATTATATATATTTATATTATAAATGTATGTTTGCATGTATATGTTGTATGTTGTAATGTATTATACAAATATTTATATATATATATATATATATATATATATATATATTATTATGTTTATAATATATATATATATACATATATGCATATATACTATATAATATATATTATATATATATATAATTATATATTAGTATCTATATATATGTATTTATATATATATTTATATATATATATTTAGATATTATATAAAATGTATGTATGTATGTATGTATGTATGTTTACATATATATATTTGTATATACAGATCATATTTTAATTAGATTTATATATATATATTAAATTATTATATATATTATATTTTATATATTTATTTTGTTATAGGTTATATATATTAAACCATATTTAGTTAACTTATATATTATATTTATTTTTAATTACATTTTATTTATACAGTTATATTTTTGTTTTGATATATTCATATCTTTTTTATATATTTGTTATAAATATATACTTTTATATATGTTTATATAATCACATAGATTTATTACTTATATATAATTTTATATTATATAGAGAGATATTATATATATAATATATATATGTCTGTGGATATATATATCATTTATAGTTTCATTATTGATCTATATATTTTTATATTTATTTAATATTTTTTTATATATATATATATATTTTATTTTATTTATATATATATATATTTATATATATTTATATATTTATATATTTTATTTATAAATTGCATGTATGTATGTAGTATGTTTGTTTACATATACATAATATATTTATATTATATATATTTTAGTTATTGTATAGATATTATATATGTAGGTTTTTATATATGTTATATATATTACATATTTATTATATAAATTTTATATGTGATGTTTTTTATTTATATATTATTATTATTTTGTGTATTTATTATTTTATATATGCAGTACATATATAGATTTATATATAATTTTTATATAGTATATTTAGATATGTATAAATGATTTATATATATGTATTTTATATATATAATATATATAATTATATATATTATATATATGGCAGGTTTATATATATATATTTAATAGATATAGATATATATTTATATATATATATATATTATAATATGTATTTTTACTATATATTTTTTATGGATTGTTATTTATATTTATATATATGGTTTTTGTATTTACCGAGACTTATACACATGTTATATATATTTATATAGATATAGATTATGTTTGTGATACATTGAGAGTGATTGATATTTAGTTAGTGTTTTGATTGATTTTATTTTATATATTTATTTATAGTTTTTTAGTGGTTGTTGGTGATTTACGTATATCTATAGTTTTTTTTTTTCATTTTTATTTTATGTTATTGAGTTATTGATAGTGTGAGAGTATATTTGTTGTGTTAGATTTCGTGTTAGTTGTTGATATAGGTAGCTTTTTTGTCAGTTTTGTCATATATATTGGGTTTCTTGTGTTAGTATTGAGAGTTATTGTTGTTGAGTGTTGCTCGAGTTGGTAGAGTTATTGTGAGATTTATATTTTTAGATAGTGTGTTTTTGGAGATTGAGAGTTCGTGAGTGTGTGTTAGGTTTTTAGTGGGATTGATAGTGTAGTGTTTGAGATTACTGTGTTGGAGTGTGAGTTGAATGTCTCGTCTCGAGACGGGTGGGGGGGGAGTGGGGGTGGGGTGTGTGGTGTGTGTGAGTGTGTGTGAAGGGTGAGTGTCTAGTGTGTGAGTGGTGTGTGTGTGGTGTGTGTGTGGTGTGTATGTACTGGGAGTGGTTGTGTGTGTTAGGGAGAGTGTGTGTGTTGTGGTGAGTGTTGTGTGTGTGGAGGGTGTGTGTGTGTGTGTGTGGTGTTGTTCGCATCGCTGGGTAGTGTATGTGTGTGTGTGTGTGTTATATCATATATTATATGGAGTGTGTGTGTTGTGTGGTCGTGTTGTGTGTTGTTTTGTGTTTGTGTTGAATGGGTCGTCCGCGGTCGTGTCGTGTGTGTGTGTGTTGTGGTGTGTGTGTGTATGTGATATTGGTTACAGAGTGTTGTGGTGTGTCGTTTGTTGTCACTCGGTCTCCTACTAGGGGGTGTGTGGGGTGGTCTGTTGTGGGGGGGGAGGGGGTGGGGGGTGGGGGGGGGGTGAGTGAGGTGTGGTGTGGTGGTTGTGTTTGTGTGTGTGTGAGTGTGTGGCTGTGTGTGTTTGTGTCTTTGGGGGTCTGTGTGACGTTGTGTGTGTGTGTGTGTGTGTGTTTGTGAGTGAGTGGAGTGATGGTTTGGATGTGGGATGTGTGTGTGTGTCGTGGCGCGCGACGGCGCCGCCTTGACGGTGTATTCGTGGGTGTTTTCTCAGTTCGCGCCTCGCTGCTTCGTACCGTGTTGTGTTTCTCGTGCTCTAGTTCGGCTCCACCTCGCGCGGTCTCTAATCTCGCTCTCTACTAGTTGTACCCTCGATTCGATCGCTCTATCTATTTTAGACGATTCCTTTGTGACCCTACACCCCCCCTTATTTGGTTCTATATATATCTCTCATGCTCGCCTCTTATTCTGTATGTTACGTCTTTGACGCAGCTGATATTTTTCCGTGAATACTATAGTCGTTTCGCTGTGACGCTCGCTCCATTACGGTGTGTTCGCATTAATCTATAGAGCATCTTTTTGTTGGCTTACCGTTACGCGCCTCTTCTCATAGATCATCTATCAATTATCTACGGAATCCCCTTTGCATAATAATAATGCGCACTCACACGCGCTCCTTAGCTCCCTTGCATATCTACTCACTTTACTTATTAGTAACGTCTCTCGCAGCTCTCAGCTTCTTTGTTATTGTCCCTCTCATTTATTACGCGGTTTCTTGTCGAACTTAGTCATGATACATTTCTATTATTATTATCACGCCTATTATCGCTCGCGAATCTCTTATATCATCCTCGCGCATCCTATTAATTTATCAGATCCTCGGCTCGCTCTTTAGCTCGCTCGCTTATGTTATACTTATTATCATTTTTCATTATTATCTCTCCTCCGATCCCTTAGTCACGCTTTTCGCGCTGATATTATCATTATCATCATTATTATCTTCATCATCATCATCTTTATTATTACTGTTATTCACTATTACCTATATCATTGTTATCATCATTATCATTATTATTATTATTATCAATATCATTATTATTGTTATTATTATTACTATTATTACTACTATTATTATGATTACTATTATTGTTATTATCATTAACATAATCATCATTATTATCATCATGATCATCATTATTGTTATTATGAGCATTGTTATCATTAATACCATGATTAGTATTATTGTTATCATTATCATTTCCATGATCATATTTGTTATTGATATCAAAATTATTTTTATTCCTATTAATTTTGGGATTTATATTTAGCATCGCTTGCATTGTTTTTTATCATCATTATTATTATCATTACTATCGTTTTCATGATTGGTTTTGCTTCTGTTGTTGTAGTTTTATCATCCTCATCATTATTGTCATCATTATCACTATTACTATTATCATCATTATTATTATAATCATTGCCCTTATTATCATTATCAAAATCCTCATCATTATCTTTGTTATTATTATCATTTTTGTTATCATTATTGTCAATATTATTATCGCTATTATCACTACTGCTTCTACAACCATTATTACTACCACCATTATCACCATTATTCTTATCTTTATGTCCATTATTACATCATAGCCATTCGCTTATCATCATCATTATCATCATGATTATAAAATCCATTTTGATCTATTTACATTTTTTGTCTTTTTAACAATTTATATATATATATATATATATATATATATATATATATATATATATATATATATGATTTGTTTTCTTTCTTGTGTTTTTTTAACAATTTATAAAAGAAAAGAAAGAAAAAAAAGCCATTCTGATCCATTTACTTTCTTTTTTCTTTTTATCCATTTATAATCTTGATATCATAATTATAATGGTCCTTACTGAAGATAACGATTTGATTATCATCATCAGTATTCATCACTGTGATTGTTGGTATATATATATATATATTTATATATATATATATATATATATATATATATATATATATATATATATATGTATATATATAATTTTTTTATGGTTTTAATGTTTTTTTTTTTTTTTTTTTTTTTTTTTTTTTTTTTTTTTTTTTTTTTTGGAAAATTACTTCGGTAAAGTAATCAAAACTGTCATTAATATTTGAAGTGGTCGGAAAGGTAATATCAGAGCACTATCATAACATTAATGTTATCGTTGACTACGTGTTATGTTTTTCTTTTATTGATTCATCTCATAAAGTATTATAAACTCTTAAATACTTTTTTTTTAGGTCTCATTTTTAGTGATAACGTTTTGTTTAGGTTTATCTTTGTAGTTATTTGGTTTATTTTTTTGTTTTCTTGTGATGGTGTCTTTTAACAGTATTGTGTGTTGCCTTGTTTTATGTGTGTTTTTTTTTTTTTGTTTGTTTTTTTTTTTAACCAAAGGATCAACGAAAACTTTCATAACTTTCAATGGAACATCCTTACCCACCTGCAAAAGATCCCGAGTCGATATAGTGTTTTGTTTACGTCATTGAGTTTTCTATTTCCGGTACAGTAATATTGGTCTATTTTGTTGGAAAGGTAAATTTAGTGTGTGCGCGTAACATTGGTTATGTCGAGTTCTTGTGTGTCCTTTTATTCGTTGGATGTTTGGGGGACTTGGCACAGGTGGGCACTGGGGGTGGTTGGGTGGTGGGGTTATGTACAGGTGGGGTGCGTTTAGGTACTTTGTGGGGGTGGTTTGGTTAGTGGCGTTGTCGGGTGGGGCTGTAAGTTGGTGTGGGGATTGGGCGGTGGGGTGGTTTGGTCTTGTTTGTACTTAGTGAGTGATTGAGTGAAGTGACGTGCGTGTGTGTGTGTGTATGTGTGATGTGTGTGTGTGGTGTGTGTGGTGTGGTTTTGTGATAGTGTGTGTGATGGGCTTGTGTGTGATGGGGGGGTGAGTGGGGGGTGTGTGGTTGGGTGAGTGTGTATGTGGTTTGTAGTGTGGTGTGGAGTGTGAGAGAGGGGGAGTGTGTGTGGTGTGTGTGATTAGGTGTGGTGTGTGTGTGTAGTGAGTGTGTGAGGTGGGGGGGGGGGGGGGGGTGTGGGGGGGGGGCTAGGGGGGGGGGGGGGGGGCCCCGGGGGGAGTTGAGATAGTGATTTAGAGATTGAGTGAGTGAGAGCGAGAGCGAGGAGCAGGAGTTGTGTGTCAGGTGTGATGTGTGTGAGTGGGTGTGTGTGGTATGGTGTGTGTGTATGAGTGTGAGTACTCGCTGATCGTGAATGTGAGTGTCTGTAGGAGTCAATTTTTCTATATACATATATATATGTATATATATAACTATATATATATTTATAAATTATTTGTATATATAATATATATATATATTATATTTTATTATATATAGATATGTATAATTTATCTATATAATTATATAGTATATATATATATATATATCTATATTTATATTTATATTTGATTATATCGATATATATATATATATATTATATATATATATATATATTTATTTATATATTATATATGTGTGTGTTGTGTTTTTGTGTGTGTGTGTGTGGTGTTTTTGTTTTTGTGTGGGTGTGCTATGTTTGTAGGTGGGTGTGTGTGTTGTTGTGTGTGGGTTGTGGTGTGTGTGTGTGTGTATGTATGTGTGAGTGAGAGTGTGGGTGTGTATATGTAAGTGTTCCGCGTAGTTTTGTAGTGTGTGTGTATGTGGGGGGTAGTGTGTTGTAAATATATATATATATATATAGATATTATATATATATTTATATATAAATATATATTGGTATTTTATTAGATATATGTTATATATATATATACTTATATTTTTATATATATTATATTTATTATACATATTTTCATATGTAATATATATATATATATTTATATATATAAATATAGTTTTATTTATATAGATATTTATTACATAGTTTATGTATACACACCACACACACCATCTCACACACACATACCATATATGTTATCTATATATATATTTAATATATATATATATATATATATATATATACATTTAAGATATATATTTTATATATATATATTATATATTTCTAGATATAATATAGATATATATATTATATATATATATATGTATGTGTGCTGTTGTTGTGTGTTTGTGTGTGTGTGATGTGTGTGTGTTATTTAATTTTTTTTACATACATATTTTATATTTATATAAATATATTATATATATATATATATATTACATATATATATATAATGTATATCTGTATATAATATATATATACACAATTTACATTTATATAAATATATATATCGTATATATTTACTATATATATATATTATATATATATATTATGTATATTACATGTATATATTTATATAGGATATATATATATTGATTTATTTATATTATCTTACTATATATATTTATAGATACATTTAATATATATATATATATAAATATAGTATATATATATATATATATATATATATGTATTTATTATATATATATATATATTTATATATATTTATGTATATGTAATATATATGTATAATGTATACAATTAATATATATTATATATATTATATATTATATATATATATATATATATAATACATATATTTATATATATATATATTATATATCAATATATATCTATATATAATATATATTATTTTTTATATATATATATATATATTATATGCGTATATGCATATTATATATATATATATATATATTATATATATATTTAATATATATTATATATATATATATATGCGTATTGCATTAATATATATATATATATATATATATTATATATTATATATATATAAACGTTGCTTATTTATCATATACGCGCTGCTATTCCATGTATTATGTTATGCATTAATCATTTAGATTTTACACTTTTATGACTCTACTTATATATACTCATATACTATTATATACTATATATATATATTATATTATATATATTATTATAAAATTATATATAAATTTTACATACTTAAATTTTCTATCTAACTTACTACTGTACTCTTATACTGACTATTATACTCTACTTACGATCTCTTTTTACTGCTGTCTTCTGTATACCGATAATTTATACTTATCATACTACCTCTTATATGTCATATATGTTCTATTTCTTACTACTCTACCATCTCTGTATTACTTTATTACTAGTTTATCATCTCTTCTCTTTTGACTATATCATACGTTGTATACTACTGACACTATGCTTTACTTATAGATCCTACTGTATTAGATATATTACCTATATACTATTTATATTATACTTACGTATTCTCTTACTATATCTTCTTATATCATCACTCCTAGTCTATGTTTACTTACTGACTATATACTGTTACCTATACTACTCTTTACTTACTATCCGCTCTCTCTTATACTATCGTATATGTGATTTATATTTCCTAATATTACTATATATATATTTACTATATATACGTTATACTTACTTAGTTATCTTGATCTTGCTATTACTATTACTTACTTATTATATATTATGTTACTTTATATCTCCTGTATTCTGACACTCTCTTCTTCATTACATACACTACGATCTTGCTCTCTTCTTATTCATCGCTCTGCTGTCTCGATCTCTTTATCTCTCTCTTACTTGCTCATTATCTTCATCTATACTCTTATTCGACATTCCTTTACTCTACTACTTTAATGTCTTCACTCTCTGAATATCTTATTGACTATCTATGGCTTATGCAGTTACTCTCTATACATACTCATATATATGTCATTAGCTGTATATATATACTCATCTTGATGTACGTGACTCTCTATTCGTCTGTAGTTACTATTCACTCATCTGCTCTGTATTCATATCATCTCTCTCTACTCTCTATTTTACTTTTATCTCTGTATCTCTGCTATTTATATACTTAGGTGTGTCGTCTCCTGCTGTCGTGTCGCTGGCTCTCGTTCTATCTCCTCTTCTCTGCGTGCTCTTTTCTTCCGTCTTCTCTGCTCTCTCTCTTTGGCTGCTCTCTATTCGGCTCTCTTTATCTTTGTGCTGGGTTGTCGTCTCTTTGCGCTCTATCTCTCTCTCTCTTCCTCACTCTATCTGCTCCTGTCTCTACTCCCATCATCTACTGATATTAATATCACCTCAATCATAGCAAACACTACGCACTATTTCCCTATACTTAATGTTAGTTCTACCTCTTTATATCCCATCCTCCTTCTCTATACTCATTCTCTTCCACCTTCTTCTCATATACTTATGCTTTACTCTTTACTCGAATATATAAATAGAACTCCTGTCATACTCCCTGGTAACTATATATAAATATAATATATAATTTATATTTTATTACGCTGACTATTATATATATTTTCTACTATCCTATTCTCTCTATATGTGTGTGGGTGTGGTGTGTGTGCTCGTGGTTATTATGTACTACGTCATCTTATATTACTCATTTACTCGCTATATTTATATATCTAGTATCATTATTTTTATATATATTACATGATACGCATGTGTTACATTCGCTACAATTATATATCATATATCTATATATATATTACTATATATTATATATCTATTACTATATCATTGCTCTGTATAAATCTCCTATATTATACCTATCCCTCTTTTATATATTCATATAATATTGTTCTCTCTACTACTTTCTTCTCACTTTTTTCACTCCCACATCTTCCCCCTATAACCATTAGACTACTTTATCGTCACTCTATGTTGCTCTCGCTTGTTTTGTGTGCTGTGTGTGTTACCTCCCCACTCTTCCGCTGGCGCTGCCTTCTCCCGCTCCTCTCGCTCCGTGGCCGTCGTCGTTCGTGTCCCTCCCTGTTCCCCCGCGTTGTTGTGGTTGTGTCCCTCTGTCCTCCCTGCGCTCCTCATTATACCGCACTCGTGTCCACCTCCTTTTCCTATCCCGCTCTCTTACTCTTGCACCTCCGCACTCTCTCCTCCCTTGAGTCGCATTCCCTCCCTCGCCCAATGTACTGCTCTTTTCGCACCTGACTCCTCTCCCTCTATCTCTCGTATCTCTATCCTCGATCTCCTTCTCCTCTACCTACTTTTACCTCTTTCCCTACCATTCATGTACCTCCCTCTTCTACTACTTCTTCTTTGTACCTGTCCCTCCTCTCTACTCGTCTCTGACTTATCCCCAGCTTCATCGTCTCATCCATGCATCATATGGTAAAACCTCTGTCGCATGCTATTTTCTGTTCCACGCTGAAGACGTATGAAAGACACGTTTATATGGCAGTAGAGTGATGGTGAAAGTTCAGAGTTGTAAGGGAGTGTATACCAGACAGTACAACTGAAGAGACACATTGTTAGTGATGAGGCGAATATGGTAGACAATGTATATTTCACGTGTGTATATATATTCTGAGATTGTTGTTTGGATTGTTCTGTATATTTGGGATTGATATGTATTTAGTTTATTATCATGTAGTTATTTATGAGTGTTATGTGTTATGTTATTAATTTTTGTATTGTGTGTTTTATTGTTATTGTTTAGTGTATAGTTAATGATGTATTGAATCAGTTAGATGATTGTGGTGTATAGTGGTGATGTATGTATCGCATTGGTGTATTGACGCGCGCATATTGTTATTGTATCATCTTGTATTATTATCGTTATTGTTATGTGTTATTCAAACATTGTTTATTATTATTATTATTAATCATTATTGATGTTGAGTGATTGTGTATTGACGGTGTTAGTTATCAGCATTATATTATTATCATGTGTATTTATCATTTTTATCATTATTGTTAACATTGATGAATGTTGTTATTATACTCAACTATGGATTATGTATTAATTACCATCCTTAGTTTATATAATGTTATATCTTTCATCAGTTATTTGCATTTCATCTTATTATGATCTCAGGTGCTCAGTGTCATATAGAATTCATAATCATCTAATGTTCGATTGTGTGTGTATTATAGATATTAGTTTATATTTAATATATGAACTTTAACTATCATTTAACGACTTAACACTGAATGCAACTTTTGAATTTTGATTATACACGATCAGCACTGACTCACACGCTAATCACCAACATATACATCAGTATACATACATACACACACATGTGAGACAAGATGTCATCAGACTACGCAAATAGAACTAGACTACTAATACGACATAAACACGCAGTAAGACTAATCACTACATTATGTAGTATTTAACTACTATTGCATAAATCACTAAGAGCTAGTATACGCTCTAATGCAACACAGCAACTTACACATATATATATGTGACATATATATATAATATATTATATATCTTTAGTAGTAGTATGTAGTGAATATTGGATATATAGATATCGCGCGAGATTCTATATAATGCGTACTTCTCGCAAAGAGATGATATATATATTGCTCAGATGATAATCGAATATACTCCTCTCGAGGAAAAAGTAATATGTATACACACCGATACGCACTGAAAAACTCTCAATATCTCTACAGACTCCGTATACTAATAAGTAACTCTCTCCTCCTCTATCATCTCCTCTACTGTCTATTCCTTTTCTCCCCTCCCCCCACTCTCTCCTCTACGAAAGTAGAGCGCTAGATAAAGATCTCTAATTATTCCTACTAATTTATGTATTTGTTCTCGGAAAAAAGTACTTGAATAAACTGATCCGTTTCAGCCGCATCGCTCGGTCTATAATGAGGCTAAGTTGACTGTCCATATCTACTCTATTAATATCATCATCACTAAACACACCCACCTACACTGATACGAACACACACATCAATCACCAAGACCCAGACAAAGTCAAACAATATTAACAAACAATTATACAATTTACTTGATTACATAATTTGAGATAGATTCTTTGATGTTGTATAAAATAGTTTATTAATTTATATTTTCTTTCACCCAGTTCACGTCTGATGAACTCATCTAATACTGAAGAATTACTGACAATCAAGAAAGTATTATCATATGAAATATAATTTATTAATGTAAAATCATTCATATTTCCTATTTACAATTAATTGTGTATAATGTAATAGTCAATGTATTTCGTTATTACTATAGTGTGAGATGTCATGCAGGTTTGAATGATAGTGGAATATATATATATTAATATATATATATATTGATTTATATATATATATATATATAATATATATTCTATATATATATATATATTTGTGTGTGTGTGTGTGTGTGTTGTGTGTGTGTGTGTGTGTGTGTCGTGTGTGTGTGTTGTGAGTGTGTGTGGTATGTGTTTGTGTGTGTGTGTGTGTGTGTGTGTTTGACTATACAATTAATATATATATAAATATATTTATATATATATAGTTTCTTCATATCTATATCTATTATATATATATATATGTATATATATTTATAAACAATTTATATATATATATATATATATATACATCTATATATAAATATATATATACTGTATATATATATATATATATATATATATATATATACATATACATATATATACTCATATATATATATGCATTTTACCAACACCCTTCCCCCTTTTCACCCCCCCCCCCCCACATATACACAGACAAAGGGGGGGGGGGGGCTTAAACCGCGGGAAAAATTATACAGACGATTTAAGGGGAAGAAAGAAAGGGAAAGAAGGCTGAACAAATTACATAAGGGAATAAAGTGTGAGAGGGGAAAAAAGTATGAGAAGGGAAAATTATGGAGCGTAAAAATATACGGGCGAAAATAAGGAAGGAAAAAATATGAGGGGAAATAAGAGGTATACAGGAAGAAAGGGGGAGAAAAGGATTAGAGGGGAAACGACATAGTAGCGATAGTAAATAAGGGGGGGAGAGGGAGGAAGAGAGAGGATGGGAGAAAGAGAGAGGGAGGAAGAGAGAGAGAGGGAGGAAGAGAGAGAGAGGGAGAAAGAGAGAGGGAGGAAGAGAGAGGGAGGGAGGAAGAGAGAGAGAGGGAGGAAGAGAGAAAGAGGGAGGAAGAGAGAGAGGGAGGGAGGAAGAGAGAGAGAGGGAGGAAGAGAGAGAGAGGGAGGAAGAGAGAGAGAGAGGAAGAGAGAGGGAGGGAGGAAGAGAGAGAGAGAGAGGAAGAGAGAAAGAGGGAGGAAGAGAGAGAGAGAGAGGAAGAGAGAGGTAGGAAGAGAGGAGAGAGAGGAAGAGAGAGGGAGGGAGGAAGAGAGAGAGAGGAAGAGAGAGGTAGGAAGAGAGGAGAGAGAGGAAGAGAGAGAGAGAGAGGAAGAGAGAGGTAGGAAGAGAGGAGAGAGAGGAAGAGAGAGGTAGGAAGAGAGGAGAGAGAGGAAGAGAGAGGGAGGGACGAAGAGTGAGAGGGAGAGAGGAAGAGAGTGGAAGAGAGAGGAAGAGAGAGAGATAGGTAGCAAGAGAGCGGAAGAGAGAGAGAGAGAGGAAAGGAGAAAGAGAGAGGTAGGAAGAGAGAGGTAAGGATGGAGGGGGGAGGGGGGGAGGTGCCCATAGCCCCGTCGTCAATACAGAGTGACACTGAGCCAGATGCCAGGTCACTTAAGAGGTCATTAGATCGAGGGGAGAAAGGATATCCTGTACTTAAAGGTTAATGATGAGAGAGGGGGAGGAAGAAGGAGGATGTTGGCCACACCTTCCTGCATCTCATGTTCTTGAAGAAAATTTCGGGAGGGGGGGGGAGGTTTGAGAATTTGGATTTCAAAATGGCGCGAGAGATTTCGGCGCGTAAATGTGTTGGCGTTTTTGGGGAAGTCCAGTTCATATGGTCTTATTTTATTATCTATATGTAATAACTTTTTATTTATTTATTTATTTTAATTGGGAAGTATTTATTTGTCACTAGATGTATCAAATTTGAATTCTCAAAGATATCA
>NW_028234444.1:19619608-19622108 GCF_977035675.1 Penaeus japonicus | reverse complement strand
GTGGATGTTATGCCATTTTGTTTTTTGTTATGATATTATTGATGAATATATATACTTTTTCTAATGGGTATTCAAGTTTTGTTGCTGTCATTGTAAATACGGTACTTTACAGTTCAAAATTCTATCAGAGTTTGAAAGAAATGGCCGTTATATATACATAATTAAACACAAACTACAAAAAAAAACAGTCGATTATAAAATAAAAACAAAACCCATTCGTTTGTTTACAAAATGACAGACATACAGACAGCCAGACAAGCGGCCTTGACTTTGAAATGATCGCAAAACAGGAAGAGAAAGTTATGGAATGATCTGATAGCCGGATGTAGCGGCCTTTGCTAAATGTAGCGACTACTGCTAACTGTAACTGTACCTGTTGTTATGTAGCGGGAATTGGGCCGTTAATGCGTATATGTTCTTTATTCGTTTTAGACTGGAATCGAAAGCAAAATAGAAAGAGAAACGCAAAGATGAGAGAGAGAGAGAGAGAGAGAGAGAGAGAGGGAGGGAGAGAGAGAAAGAGAGAGAGAGAGAGAGAGAGAGAGAGAGAGAGAGAGAGAGAGAGAGAGAGGGGAGAGAGAGAGAGAGAGAGAGAGAGAGAGAGAGAACGTGATACAGAGGAAGAATGAGCGAAAACGAACGTAATATAGAGTAAGTGTGAGAGAGAGAAATTAGAAAGAGTCAGACAGACAAATATACGGAGAGAGAGAGAGATAGGCAATCATATATAAAGGAGAGAGAAAGAGAAAGGAAGATAGAAAGAGAGAGAGAGAGAGAGAGAGAGAGAGAGAGAGAGAGAGAGCGAGAGACAGACAGACAGAGAGACATAGAGAGAGACAGAGCGACATAGGACAGAGACAGACCTAAAAGGAAACAGATTCAGACAAAATGATAAAAATAATGATGATAACAATAATGATAAAAAGTGAGTCCATAATGACAATGCTAATCCCAATAACAAAACCAACTCAGAAAAAAAATCACAGATTATTTTCCCTAAATATATAAATAAAACACTAATACTAAAAACAATACCATAAACCACAACATTAAAAAAACACACAAATACACACAAATACAACAAGAGAAACAAAAAAAAACTGCATTTCAAATACAACCCAAAAAATATACAATACAAGAACCTTTATCCAGAAGGTTGGGAATAGGCCTATGAGCGGATGTTATAGGCCTGTGTGGGTTGGCAGTGGCTCGCTTGATGATAGCTGTGGCTTTGGCTGGATTATGAGACAGGGGCTTTCCCACGCTGCTGGTTGTTGTTGTAGGAATACAGGAGGTATTGTAGGAATACAGTAGGTATACAGTAGCCACGCCGGTTGGTGTTGTATGGATACAGTAGGTATACAGTAGCTATGGGGGTTGGTGTTGTAGGAATACAGGAGGTTTTGTATGAATACAGGAGGAATACAGTGTTCATGGGGGTTGCTGTAGTTGTAGGAATACAGGAGGTATACAGTAGCCATGGGGGTTGGTGTTGTAAGAATACGGGAGGAATACAGTATCCACGGTATACAGGGGGAATACTGCGTCCAGGGTTGCTATAGTTGTAGGAATACAGAAGGTATACAGTGTTTATGGGGGTTGATGTTGTAGGAATACAGTAGTTATGCAGTAGCCATGTGGGTTGGTGTTGTATGAATACAGGAGGTATACAGTAGCTATGGGGGTTGGTGTTGTAGGAATACAGGAGGTATACAGTGTTCATGGGGGTTGTTGTTGTAGGAATACAGGAGGAATACAGTGTTCATGGTGGTTGTTGTTGTAGGAATACAGGAAGAATACAGCGTCCAGGGTTGCTATAGTTGTAGGAATACAGGAGGTATTGTATGAATACAGTAGGTATACAGTAGCTATGGGGGTTGGTGTTGTAGGAATACAGGAGGTATACAGTGTTCATGGGGGTTGGTGTAGTTGTAGGAATACAGGAGGCATTATAAGAATAAAGTAGGTATACAGTGTTTATGGGGGTTGGTGTTGTAGGAATATAGGAGGTATTGTATGAATACAGTAGGTATACAGTAACCACGCCGGTTGTTGTTGTAGGAATACAGGAGGAATACAGCGTCCAGGGTTGCTGTAGTTGTAGGAATACAGAAGGTATACAGTGTTCATGGTGGTTGGTGTTGTATGAATACAGGAGGTATGCAGCATCTGGGGTTGCTATAGTTGTAGGAATACAGGAGTTATACAGTGTTCATGGTGGTTGTTGTTATAGGAAAACAGGAGAAATACAGTGTTCATGGAGGTTGGTGTTGTATGAATACAGTTTCCAGGGTTGCTGTAGTTGTAGGAATACAGTAGGTATACAGTATCCACGGTGGTTGTTGTTGTAGGAATACAGGAGATATACAGTCCACGGCCGCTGTTGCTGTAGGTAGGAATATAGGAAATATACAGTCCACTGTTGTTGTATGAATTCCTGATATATACAGTAGTTACCGGAGACATAGATTTAGGAATACAGTAGATATACAGGACATAA
>NW_028234444.1:19582108-19584608 GCF_977035675.1 Penaeus japonicus | reverse complement strand
TAATTAATTTTTAAAAAATAATCATCACTTTTACTTCATTCTTGCTGTGTCTGTGTTTCACCCCATCTGAACGGCAGGTTGACACCACGATATGATAGTCAACGAGAATAGAAGAAAGACCTAGATAAAAGAGAAAGAGAGAGAGAGAGAGAGAGAGAGAGAGAGAGAGAGAGAGAGAGAGAGAGAGAGAGAGAGAGAAAAGAGAAAGAGAGAGAGAAGAGAGAGAGAGAGAGACAGACAGACAGAGAGCGAGAGCGAGAGCGAAAGAGACAGAGACAGATAGAGAGACAGAAACAGAGAGAGAGAAAGAGAGAGAAAGAGAGCGAAATAAACAGAGACAGAGACAGAAACAGAGAGAACGAGGCAGAGAAAGACAGAGACAGAGACAGAGAAAGAGAGAGAAAGAGAGACGGCAGACAGACAGACAGACGGGGAGCGGTTGCTAAGGGCGCAGTTCCGAAGGGTCTTCCATTGTCCACAAAGAAACGAGACTTGGACCTTCGGCAGGCAGGCAGTCTTGTGTTGCTCGGTTGCGTCTGCCGAGGAAGTTCCAGGCGAGAGAACAGACAAGTCCGTTATTTTGAATATGTTTGATGTTTATCTTTCGGTGTTAGTTTTTTTTTTTTTCGTCTTCTTCTTCTTCTTCTTCTTCTTTTTGAGTTCGTCTGCTAGGAAGTATGAGGGTCAATGGAAGTATGTGAAGATGATAATTACAATTTTAACGATGATTATAACGGTATTAGTAATAACTATGATTAAATTATGATGGTACTGTCGATGATAATGATGATGGTAATAATTATAATGATGATAGTAACAATGATGATGATATTAACAATGATAATGATTATTCAAATAAAAAAAGATGACAATCACTAAAGTAATGACAATAATAATAATAATAATGATAATAATGGTAATGATGATAATAGTAATAAAAATAATGAAAAAGATAATAATGATAACAGTAAAGATATCGATAATGATAACAATAATAATAATACATAATAACAATAAGAGGAAGAATGAAAATTGACAAAACCAAAGTATTGCAGACTCAACAAACCCAAGTAATACAGACAGAGTAATTATCAACAAAAGACTTACATATCGAATTTCAATAATATTACACACGTGCTAATCTATCTCAATAAAAAGTTAATTAGCATATTCATTAATAATTATCTATAACAATAATAGTAATAACGTAAATGCTTTATGACAGTGATTATAATGATGGTAATTATTGAATTAGTAGTAAGTATGGTGATACAAATACAATAATTATTCTAAACGATAATAAAAGAATTATTAATAATGATAAGAATGAAAACAACATAGATCAAATGTTGCGGGTTAGTTATATGACAAAAAAAAATATTTTCTCTCATTTTAACACCCCACTCTCTCTGACTCTCTCTGTGTCTCTATTTCTTTTTTTCTCTATCTCTGTCTGTCTGTCTCCCTGTCTCTCTCCCTCTCTCTCTCTCTCTGTCTGTCTCCCTTTCTCTGTGTGTGTGTGTGTGTGTGTGTTTCTGTCTGTCTCTCTCTTTCTGTGTCTCTGTCTCTGTCTCTCTCTCTCTCTATTTTAGTCGTAATTCCTCTTGTCTATAACTGCTATAATTCAACTGCACATGAAGTAGTTATCAAACCGATTACCACAATACTCCTAACTTAATTTAGTTCCCTAATCATCTAAATTCTTTAAGGTTATTTTTAAAAGTTAAAGCCACTAGAAACTAGTTACATTACCGCATAAATTGTAGTATCAACATATGGCTGCAGTGTGTTTATGTTTTGATTATGGCTTTGTGGAAATGCAGTATTTATTGATAATCTTCGGGAATTAATGGGTTCACCTCCATATGTCATTTTGATATATATTCCTAAGGAACTATGGCTTCATTTTTCTTTTCTTTATCTTAAAATAATTACACCCCATGCAGTGATATATTTCGAATGCCTTCATCACAACAACATATGGCCAAAATGTAAAAAAAAAAGGGGGAAAGAAATTAAGTAAGAAGAATATATTAGACCCCCCTTAAACCTGTCACACAATTCCCATCTTCTCTCTCAATTAATCTCACAGCCACAACATTCCCTCGTAGACAATTCATTTTTCACTAACCAACTTTTTTTTCCTCCCCCAAGTCCGCACGTGCCTACTACCTCCACCATGATACCAAATTTCTTAAAAAAAAAACTAACAGGAAGTACTACAGAAAAGATAAAAGGGGGCCAATTAAGACCAGCAAAGAACTCCCAACAGACGGTCTTCAAGTATTCCTTCTGGTAGCACGCGACTCGGACCACACCTGTTGGTAGCTTCACCAGGTAGTTTGGTAGCAGTTGGGAGGGGGGGCGGGGGTATTTGGGGCTTGGGAGGGGGTTCTTAGTAGTTCGGTAGGGGTAGAGGGGGTAGGGATAAAAGGCAGAGGGGAAAATGTTAAAATGGACTTTTTTGTCCTTTGCTAAATAGGCCTATGATATATATGTT
>NW_028234444.1:19572108-19574608 GCF_977035675.1 Penaeus japonicus | reverse complement strand
AATTCTATCACATTACTTCATATTCCTTCACTTTATTGGCATTTTCTTTCCCTAATTTGCAACCTAAATTTACCCTTTTATTCTACCATCTAATGTCATGCGTGAAAATTTAGAAAATAATTTGATTAGTATAGTGTGATAGTCTTATTATGATGATCATAGATTTTTTTTAACGTCATAGTTACATAGATAACATTACAGTTAGAAAATAATGTCTATAAATAATATCCAGGAAACAAAATTAATATTATATAAAGAAAAACCACTGGACTATGATGTAATAAGAAAGTAAAACTATTATTATTATCATTATTATTCTTATTATTATCATTTTAGTATTAAACTCATGCTTTCCAACTTAGACTCATATTTAATATACTAATTACTGATAAGGAGGAGAGACTTCATTTTATGGAATACCAATTATGTCACTGATAATAATGATAAAAAGTACTATGTAGCAACTAAAGATAAATCGCGATTATCATTTTTGAAATTATTATAGATTTAGGAATCAATTATAATTTTCGAATCTTCCTAGATCGGAAACTGTAATTAAAATATGTTAGATATTTCAATATGTCTATTTGTCGTTCTAAAATTACTTCTGTGATAACGAAAAAAAAACAATTATTAAGTTAATTATTGAAGTGAAGAACAAATATATAGAGTGTAGAAAGTATTTATCTAAAAAAATATATGAAGGAGTTACCCATAGAAATAAGAATTTACGTTTTCTTCTCCACCAACTATAGAGTATCAAAGAAAATGTTCCAGAGAGAAAAATATAATAGTTTACCGTATATACAAAATTTAAAGTATAAGTTCTCTTTCGTTGCTAATGGTATAATAGAAAATAGGAATAATCCTTTATAGGCCTAACAGGGGTAATTAATTCGATATCATATCTAACAAAAAAACGACTGAAAATGGTGGTATATCGTATCTAAAATCATAAGCGATGAATATATGTATATATATATATATATATATATATATATATATATATATATATATATATAAATAGAGAGAGAGAGAGAGAGAGAGAGGGGGGGGGGCGAGAAAGAGAAAGAGTGAAAGAGAGAGAGAGAGAGAGAGAGAGGGAAAGAGAGAGAGAGAGAGAGAGAGAGAGAGAGAGAGAGAGAGAGAGAGAGAGAGAGAGAGAGAGAAGAGAGAGAAAAGAGTGACAGAGAGAGAGAGAGAGAGAAAGAGAGTTAGAGAGAGAGAGGGGGTAGAGAAGAGAGAGGGGGGGGTAGGGAGAGAAGAGAGAGAGAAGAGAAGAGAAGAGAAGAGAGAGAGAGAGATGAAGAGAGAGAGAGAGAAGAGAGAGAAAAAAGAGAGAGGAGAGAAGGAGAGAGAGAGAGAGAGAGAGAGAGAGAGAGAGAGAGAGAGAGAGAGAGAGAGAGAGAGAGAGAGAGAAAGAGAGAGAGAGAGAGAGAAAGAGAGAGAGAAAAAAAAAGAGAGAGAAAGAGATAGATAGATAGATAGAGAGAGAGAGAGAAATAGAGAGAGAGAGAGAGATAACACAGAGACATATAGACACAGAGACATAGACAGGCAGACAGACAGAGAGTGTGTTTGAAATCAGTATACTAAAGCCTCTCATTTTTGTGTGCTTGACATTTCATTTGAAGCGTTTTATTTACAAAACAAAGTACATGTCTTGACAGGACCAGTCATGCATAAATGAAGGATTCCACTTTCATTTTCAGTTCTAAGACATGGAGATGAACACCAAGGAAGATATCAGAACTGTTTCAATAAAGTTATTTTGATTATATTCATGTATTTTTTTCCATTATCCTTACTACATAACATCTCAGAGAAGAAGAAAAAAACAACACACAGAACATAAGTTGTTATTGTTTTTTAGTAATACACATTCCTTCAATCACACAAAGCACAAAATAGCATCAGAATCATATATTCATCCATCATTCTTGGATATTTTGGAGCCAACACTTTTGAATAGGAGAGTCTCCCCGTAAATGGAAAAAAACCTTCGTTTTCTTTGCTTATCATCAGGTAATTTGGTATCAATATCCTTTAAAAAGAATCTATATCTTTGTTAGTATCAATGGATATACACTATATGAATTTCATATTGATTTAGTCAACATATATGCTATAGTAGAAAAAAGTCTGTTGACCTCGAATCCTTAAATGGTGTAGCTAAGATCATAGGTCAAAGGTCAAAGGTCAATTATATTGTCTCATAATTAATAGCTAAATACCACGTAACGATGGATTGCGTTACAATACATTGATCATTTCATTATTTTATATCATAACGCTTGTATTACATACATGCACTTTACATTGACACACATAAAACAAACAGAAAATATTATATAGCAATTACATCGTAAACACAAGAAAAGGGAATTTCTAAACAGAAAATTACTCTCTCCAAGGGGTGATTAGTGTAAACATAAACGGAAGCTAAATCAGCTAATATATACAATGGAATAACCAAAACTAACAACAAAAAAACACGAAA
>NW_028234444.1:19564608-19567108 GCF_977035675.1 Penaeus japonicus | reverse complement strand
ACTAACAAGCTTTACTTTACCTTTTCTCGACTGGTTGTGATTTCTCGTCTATGGTGTTATAGCAGTGACTTGTTGTAAAATATGACGGGTAGCATCCTATAGCCGCTGTCTTTAATACTGGTTTCAGCTGCGATGTGGTGGATGAATTAGTGTGGTTGTAATATTATCATTGTTGTTATTGTTAGTAGTAGTGGTGGTAGTATTATCATTGTTATTATTATTGTTGTTGTTAGCAACTAGTAGTAGTGGTGGTAGAATTATTATTGTTATTATCATTGTTGTTATTGCAACTAGTAGTAGTAGTGGTGGTTGAATTATTATTGTTATTATTATTGTTGTTGTTATTATTAGTAGTACTAGTAGTATTATCATCATTACTATGAGTATCATCATAATTTTCTTAGTATTGGCATTACCATTTCAAAATCATTATTCTCATTATTAGTGTTATTGTGATCATCCTCATGACGTGCAAATTAAACAAATTAAACAAAATTGTAACAATAATAATAAAGATGAACCACGATAATATAATAAAAGAAAAATAACATCAATAACAAAAAAAAAAACACGATAAACAAACATAACCACAACAACAACAACCACAACAATTGCAAAAAAAAAAAAAACTACCAACACCAAATAAAAAAAAAGCTACCAAAAACAAACAAAACAAACAAAAACAAAACCAACACATCCCCTTACGTAAAGATCATAACACTCTCCTTCCGAGAAATTGCCGTAAATGGGCCAGGATGTTGCAGGATTCGGGAGGGCCTCCTTGGCATCGATCAACAGGACGCCCTTGTGGCTCAATTGCAAGTGGAAACTCCTCACTCTTGCATCGGGGGCGTTGGAGGACAAATGCATCACGGAGGAATTCCTGCAATGGGGGGCGGGGGGTGGTGGTGGTTAGGATGGTGTGGGGGGGGGTCGGGGGATGGTGGGTTAGGATGGTGTGGGGGTCGGGGTGGGGGTTGGGGGGTAGGGTGGTGTGTGTGAGGGGGTTGGGGTAGGGGGGTAGGGTGTGAGGGTGGGGGTTGGGTAGGGTGGTGTGTGTGTGTGGGGGGGGTAGGATGGTGTGGGTTGGGGTAGGGGGGTAGGGTGGTTGTGGTTAGGATGGTGTGGGTTGGGGTAAGGTGGTGTGTGTGTGGGGGGTGGGGGTGGTGTTCGTGTGAGAGGGGGGGTAGGATGGTGTTTGTGTGAGGGGGGGATGGGGTGTGGGGGGGTGGGGGTAGGATGGTGTGAGGGGGTAGGATGGTGTGTGTGGGGTGTGAGGGGGTTGGGGTAGGGTGGTGTGTGTGTGGGGGGTGGGGGTGGTGTTCGTGTGAGAGGGGGGGTAGGATGGTGTTTGTGTGAGGGGGGGATGGGGTGTGGGGGGGTGGGGGTAGGATGGTGTGAGGGGGTAGGATGGGGTGTGAGGGGGTTGGGGTAGGGGTGTGTGTGTGGGGGGTGGGGGTGGTGTTCGTGTGAGGGGGGGATGGGGTGTGGGGGGGTGGGGGTAGGATGGTGTGAGGGGGTTGGGGTAGGGGTGTGTGGGGGGGGTAGGGTGGTGTGTGTGTTGATGATAGTAACGATAACAACGACAATGATAATGATGATAATAACGATAAATATCACAACAACGATAATAATACCAACAGTAAGTGACAAATACAAGTAAAAAAAATCCTTAAAAAAAGGTACCTGAACACCGCCCTCGTGACGCTGACCGAAATCCCATTAATTCCAGGTAAGGTCACACCAGCTGACATAACACCATCACACGTGACCTTGTAGCATCCTTCGTCGGACATGCAATAGCTACCTTTAATCTGCAATACGGGGAAAGTTGTTTTTTTATCATTTTATATATATATATATATATATATATATATATATATATATATATATATATATATATATATATATATATATGTCATATATCAGAGTTTATATATCAGAGGTTTGTATGTTTATATGTATTATTTTATTATTATTTTTTTTTTACGTTTTTTTTTTCTTTCCTTTTTTTACTTTTTTTAAAGGTTTATATATCAGAGGTTTATATGTTTATATGTATTTTTTTATTTATTTATTTTTATTATTGCGTTTTTTTTTTTCATTTCCTTTTTTTTCCCTTTTTTTTTTTTTTGAAAGGTTTATATATCACAGGTTTATATGTTCATATGTATTTTTTTTTATTACGTTTTTTTTCCTTTCTTTTTTTCCTTTTTTTTTCCCTTTTTTTTAAGGTTTATATATCACAGGTTTATATGTTTATATGTATTTTTTTTTATTACTTTTTTTTTCCTTTCCTTTTTTCCTTTTTTTTGAAAGGTTTATATATCACAACTATACCCATTACCCTTCCAGTGTGTTTGTTTGTGTTTGTGTTTATGTGTTTGTTTGTGTGCTTATGTTTGTTTGCGTGTGTGCGTGTTTGTATTTGCGTTTGTTTGTGCGTGTGCGTGTTTGTTTGTTTGTATTTGTGTTTGTTTGTGCGTGTGCGTATTTGTTA
>NW_028234444.1:19552108-19554608 GCF_977035675.1 Penaeus japonicus | reverse complement strand
CGTGTATCATTTCGTATTGTAGAAAAGAAACATATTTACAAATTCGTGTATCATTTCGTATTGTAGAAAAAATATATTTACAAATTCGTGTATCATTTCGTATTGCAAAAACTAAACATATTTACAAATTCGTGCATAATTTCGTATTGTACGAAAAATACTGTCGAATAACACACACGTTTGGCAAAAAGTTTCACACATTTAACACCAGGTGTTTATTAACGTGGACTTCCTGTCAAAGTCAACAAATTTCAAGTCTCTGCACTAAAATGATTTCATGTAATTATCAAATAATATCTAATAAGGACACCATAATATTCCATATGTCCTGACATGATCGTTTTCTGATGAATAATAGATGTTTAGTGTCAAAGCAGGACATATTACGTGAATTCAGAATTGAGATCACAAACACTTGCCTCATGCCTTTGTGGAAATCTCACTTTACACATTGAGTTTTCTTGTATTTACAGTATCTTTCTATTGAAAATTAAACATTTAACTCCATCTGCTCTCGGGTGCGGTTCTCAAGAGTAATGTTGGTACCCATACCTTGTTGGTACGTACTTTTTTTCCTAGTAAGGTTGGTATCCCTGAGATGCACTTGTTAATAGAATTTTGGCGGGAAATTTGAATGGCATCAAAGAACCGTTAGTTGTGATGGAATGAATTAAACGAAGATGTGTTCGAATTAAGTAATTAAAAGGTGGTTGTGTTATCGTATACAGCAGAGCATATCCTATATGCTATACTGAATAATACGATATTACATTGTATTATTGTCTCCTAATATATCTAACTGTATTATATTACCTCTAGATCGTATGATATCAATATCTGTGATATATTAGTAATGTCAAAACATGCCATTATCCCAAATTATCATGAAAGTAAACAAAATATTTACTCCAGAGATCGTATCCATGAATATACAGCCAGACTTTAAAAAGAACATAAACATTACCAAGAAAAAACAACAAAGATGTGGAATTTAACCTTTTAAAAAATAGATCACACCATACATATGTTACACATCTTTAATCCAACATATCCAAACATAAGGAATAGAAAATGAAATAATACTTAACACAGCAGACTCGCCATAAACCCTTCCAATGTTCCAATAATATTATTAGTTTCCCATTTCGCCGCACAACCTCATGTGGCGCTGTGCGGGTCTAGCAGACGGAGCAACATACAGGAAAAGACGACACTATATTCAGGCAGTTAGTGCTTATGGTGAAATAGATTGACTCATAGTTCACAATATACCCTCATGACGGTAGTTATTTTTTTTTATTAACCGACCTTGACCTGTTTTTTTAATCTAGAGTTCGTGTTAATTTGGATATGATGCGATTTTCTTTTGTTTTGAAGTATGGAAGTATGTTGCATCTTTTGGTGAGTCATTGGTTGCTCATAGGAGGTTTGTTGAGAATTTGTTGAGAATTGACGTGTTGCCATGCTTGATTTTGGTGATTGAGTCAATTGGTATCAAGATTTAATTGACAACGTAAATAAGAAAATAAGAAAATTATGTGACTGGCAGTTTTGAAGAGAGGTTCATTAGGCCTAATCTCGGGTGAAAGAGTTACGTCATGTGCGGCGACGGGGGAGCGAGAGAGAGAGAGAGAGAGAGAGAGAGAGAGAGAGAGAGAGAGAGAGAGAGAGAGAGAGAGAGAGAGAGAGAGAGAGAGAGAGAGAGAGAGAGAGAGAGAGAGAGAGAGAGAGAGAGAGAGAGAGAGACAGTTAGAGAGGAGGGAGGGAGAGAGAGAGACAGTTAGAGAGGTGGGAGGGAGAGAGAGAGAGAGAGAGAGAGAGAGAGAGAGAGAGAGAGAGGGAGAGAGAGAGAGAGACAGTTAGAGAGGAGGGAGAGAGAGAGAGAGAGAGAGAGAGACAGTTAGAGAGAAGGGAGAGAAAGACAGAGAGAGACAGAGGGGAGGGAGAGAGAGAAAGAGAAAGAAAGAGAGAGGAGGGATATATATATAGATATATATATAAAATATATATATATATATATATATATATATATATATATATAATATATATATAGACAGTTAAGAGGAGAGAAACAAGAAGTGAGAAGAAGAGAGAGGGATAAAGAGACAGTTATGAGAGGTGTGAGAGAGAGAGAGAGAGAGAGAAAGAGAGAGAGAGAGATAGAGAGATAGAGAGAGAGAGAGAGAGAGTTATAGCTATATTGTTTCATGTACTAAGGAATCAACACTCAAATCAATTTCTCGTATTACATGAATATATTCTTAGTAATTTCTTGACATAATCAAAGCAAAACAAATATAATGATAATTAAATAAAACTGAATTTTTACAAAACTTATTCTATTAGATAACAAAATCTTCCTCTTTTTGCCTGTCCTTCATAACAGAACATTATATTTAAAAAAACAAATATCCGTATTTATTATCATACACAAAGAATCTTAAAATATTCGTGAATCTATGCCATACAGATGATTAATTAAGATTTACGTACGAAAGAG
>NW_028234444.1:19539608-19544608 GCF_977035675.1 Penaeus japonicus | reverse complement strand
AAATTGACAAGAGTATGGTGCCTATGAAGATGCACTACATCTTCAGATATGCCGGTAAACCATGATTTTCTAAGTATATTGTGTTTCTTATAGTGCAACAGTGATATTCATCTTATTGTGTTTCTTATGGTGCAACAATTAGTAATACTTACCTTATTGTATTTATACAATAGAAAATAACATCTATGTTGTATCCAAAAGGGTTATGTGCACGTGATTCTGCATCAACATATAACTATGTACATACATTTCCACGTACACCCCACCCTCCATCCCCCACACCCACGCCCACGCCCACACTTCCAAGTTCCCCACTCAGCGTTGCCAAGGTGTGAGTCGATCCGCTAGTTTCGAATCCATCCCCCACACCCACGCCCACGCCCACGCCCACGCCCACGCCCACACTTCCAAGTTCCCCACTTAGCGTTGCCAAGGTGTGAGTCGATCTGCCAGTTTCGAATCCATCCCCCACGCTCATGCCCACGCCCACGCCCACGCCCACGCCCACACTTCCAAATTCCCCACTCAGCGTTGCCAAGGTGTGAGTCGATCCGCCAGTTTCGAATCCATCCCCCCACGCCCACGCCCACGCCCACGCCCACACTTCCAAATTCCCCACTCAGCGTTGCTTGTATACGCCCACGCCCACGCCCACACTTCCAAATTCCCCACTCAGCGTTACTTGTATCCGAAACACGTGCTTCATAAACGTACAGAAAAGTTTTTCGAAGATGTGAGTCGAAACTGATGGTTTATAATTTCGAAGCGCTGATTGGTGCTTCTCGAAGTATAAAGATTCTGAAACGAATTAAATTGAAGAACTTGGAAAGAAGATAATATTGTTAGAGATGTAGACCTGTTTTTACGTTCTTAAAAACTTTTTTTTTCTTATATGTCGAGTTTTTTTGTTTTTTTTTCTTTATTAAAAGTTTTTTTTTTTTTTTTTTTTTTCTTCAGCATTGTTTTCGTCAAGTAAAGATGTTTTCGTCTTTTAAAGTCGTTTTATCAACCATTCAAAAACTTTTTTTTTTTTTTCATTAACAATCGTTTTTTTCCTTATCAAAAACCTTTCTTTTTCGACCGTGTTTTCATAATTTAAGCTCTATTTTTCCTTATCAAGTCCCATCTATTTTCCCACAAATCCGTTTGTTTACTTCCTTGAAAAACATTTTTTCATTTTCATCCAGCTTTTTCGTTATTCAAAGCTGTTCTTTTCGTCTTCATTAATCACTCAAAGCCGTTTTTTTTCCATCACTCGTAGCCATTTTTTCGTCATCTTTAGAAGTCGTTGTTTCCTTACTTTAACCCTTTCTTTCGTCATCACCAAAGACCGTTTTTTCCTCACTCAAAACCACCTCTTCCTCAACACCAAAATCCTCTTTTCTCCCTTATTCAAAGCCTTTTCCTTCGTCATTTAATGCCCCCCCCTCCCTCCCTCCCCTTTCCTCTTAGCTCCCTCACTCAAAGCCTTTTCCTTCGTCATTTAATGCCCCCCCTCCCCCCCTACCCTTTCCTCTTTTCTCCCTCACGCAAAGCCTTTTCCTTCGTCCTTTAATGCCCCCCCCCCCTCCCTCCCCTTTCCTCTTTGCTCCCTCACTCAAAGCCCCTCCCTCCCCTTTCCTCTTTGCTCCCTCACTCAAAGCCTTTTCCTTCGTCATTTAATGCCCCCCCCCCTCCCTCCCCTTTCCTCTTTGCTCCCTCACGCAAAGCCTTTTCCTTCGTCCTTTAATGCCCCCCCCCCCTCCCTCCCCTTTCCTCTTTGCTCCCTCACGCAAAGCCTTTTCCTTCGTCCTTTAATGCCCCCCCCCCTCCCTCCCCTTTCCTCTTTTCTCCCTCACGCAAAGCCTTTTCCTTCGTCCTTTAATGCCCCCCCCCCTCCCTCCCCTTTCCTCTTTTCTCCCTCACGCAAAGCCTTTTCCTTCGTCATTTAATGCCCCCCCCCTCCCTCCCCTTTCCTCTTTGCTCCCTCACGCAAAGCCTTTTCCTTCGTCATTTAATGCCCCCCCCCCTCCCCTTTCCTCTTTGCTCCCTCACTCAAAGCCTTTTCCTTCGTCATTTAATGCCCCCCCCCCCTCCCCTTTCCTCTTTGCTCCCTCACGCAAAGCCTCTTCCTTCGTCATTTAATGCCCCCCCCCTCCCTCCCCTTTCCTCTTTGCTCCCTCTAAGCAAAGCTTTTCTGTGTCCTTTAATGCCCCCCCCCCCCTCCCTCCCCTTTCCTCTTTGCTCCCTCACGCAAAGCCTTTTCCTTCGTCCTTTAATGCCCCCCCCCCTCCTTCCCCTTTCCTCTTTTGCTCCTCAGCAAAGCCTTTACTGAGTCCTTTAATGCCCCCCCCCCCTCCCCCCCCTTTCCTCTTTGCTCCCTCACACAAAGCCTTTTCCTTCGCCATTTAAGCCCCCCCCCCCCCCCCCCCCTTCCCCTTTGCCCCCCCCCCCAAAGCCTTTTCCTTCCTCCTTTTATGCCCCCCCCCTCCCTCCCCTTTCCTCTTTGCTCCCTCACGCAAAGCCTTTTCCTTCGTCCTTTAATGCCCCCCCCCCTCCCTCCCCTTTCCTCTTTGCTCCCTCACGCAAAGCCTTTTCCTTCGTCATTTAATGCCCCCCCCCCCTCCCCTTTCCTCTTTTCTCCCTCACGCAAAGCCTTTTCCTTCGTCATTTAATGCCCCCCCCCTCCCTCCCTTTATCCTATTTCTCCTCTCTCAACGCCTTTTCCTTCGTCATTTCCCGCCCCCCCCCTCCCTCCCCTTTCCTCTTTGCTCCCTCACGCAAAGCCTTTTCCTTCGTCCTTTAATGCCCCCCTCCCTCCCCTTTCCTCTTTGCTCCCTCACGCAAAGCCTTTTCCTTCGTCATTTAATGCCCCCCCCCTCATTTAATGCCCCCCTCCCTCCCCTTTCCTCTTTGCTCCCTCACGCAAAGCCTTTTCCTTCGTCATTTAATGCCCCCCCCCCCTCCCTCCCCTTTCCTCTTTGCTCCCTCACTCAAAGCCTTTTCCTTCGTCATTTAATGCCCCCCCCCTCCCTCCCCTTTCCTCTCTGCTCCCTCACTCAAAGCCTTTTCCTTCGTCATTTAATGCCCCCCCCCTCCCCTTTTTTCTTCCCTCAGGCACCGGTCCGTTGATGCCCTTTCTGACCGTGATCGCTCGACAAAAAGGAATGAACAACGAGATGGTTGGTCTCATATGGACGGTGCTGCCCTTCGCTAGGTGGGTATTGGGAGGGAGGGAAGGGAGGGAAGGGAAGGGGGTAGGGTGGGTGAGGGGGGAAGGGTGAGGGAAAGGGGGGAGGTTGAGGGGGGAAGGGGTGTGGGTGAGGGTGAGGGGGGAGGGAGGGGGAAGGAAGGGAAGGAAAGGGGAGGGGGGGGAAAAGGGGGAAAGGGGGGGGTTTGGGGGGGGAAAGGGGGGGGGAAAAGGGGGGGTTAGAGGGGGAAGAGGGGAAAGGGGGGAGGTTGAGGGGGGAAGGGGTGTGGGTGAGGGTGGGTGAGGGGGGAAGGGTGAGGGAAAGGGTGAGGGGGGAGGGAGGGGGAAGGAAGGGAGGAGGGTGGGTGAGGGGGGAAGGAGGGAGGGAGTGAGGGAAGGAGGGTGGGGAGGGGGGAGGGGAAAGGGGGGGGGAGGGAAGGGGGGGGAGGGTGGGGAAGGGGGGGGGGGGGGGGGAGGGGAGGGGGAAAGGAAAGGGGGGGGGAAGGGGGGGGAGGGAAGGGGGAGGGGGGGAGAAGGGAAAGGGAGGGGAGGGGGGGGAAGGGTGAGGGAAGGGGGACGGGGGGGGGGAAATGAGGGGGTGGGGAAGGATGGGGTGGAGGGTGAGGGTGGGGAAGGGGGAGGGGGGGGGAGGGAGGGTAGAAGGAGGAGGGGGGAAGGAAGGGGGTGAGGGTTGGATGGATGGGTGAGGGGGAAAAGGATGGTGAGGGAGGGGAGCAAGTGAAGTGTGGGTGAGGGAGAGAAGAAGGGAGAGGGAAGTAGGGTGGGTGAGGGAGAATAGAAAGGAGGGAGAAAGGGATAGGGAGTAGTAGCAGTAGACAAATAGTAGATTAAATAGAAAGATATATATTTTTTCTTCTTTCTTTCTTTCTTTTTTAATGTAATGAAATTCATCTTGTTTACTTCTATCTGAGATTAACTAAAATCTAAAATTGAGTAAATTAATTGAAAATGAAATAACCCACTTCGCAGCAATAAGATGATTTGAAAAAATATAAATAAGCGGAATAAGTCAACTTCTGTCTGAAATTAATTTAAATTTGTAATTAGAATTAGTTTCTCCTCTTTCCCTTATCTATTATAACTTTTTTTTTTTTTTTTTTTTTGGTTAGTAAATAGATAAAATAACGAACTCGAATTCCTTCCCAGCATCCTCGTGAAGATGTCAGCGGGGGCGATGGCTGACTACCTGAGAGCTCACCGCGCCGTATTCCTGAAACCCGGGCCCCTTTTGTCTGGGTGGGGGGGGGTTTGCTGACTGGGATTTTACTGGTTTTCCTGCATACTCCCGAACCTTTTCCTGACATCACTAATGGCATCACTAATGGCATCACGAATGGCCCTATAATGGGCATACTAATGGATCACTTAAAGGGCCATCGCCCCCCTGAATCATAGCTGACACGCTCTGACTTTATAATGGCCTCATAAAGGCATCCCTAAAGGGCACGTCCTGACATCATAGCTGACACCGCTCCTGACATCATTCTCAACAACACCTCTTCTGACATCGCTCCTGACATCAGTAACTGTAGCAATATCAACAATGGGACTTTGCATCTGCACGAAGGAGAGTGTGCAAGAGGAATGCATGATAAAGAGAGTGAGTAACAAAAACTACAAAATAAGTTGAAATATTATATGTCAAGTTCAAAATCCAATGTTTATAGATGTATAGATAGGCAGATAGATAGATAGATAGATGTTTGGTAGATGATTTGATAGATAGATAGAAGATAAAATTTGATAGATTGATAGGGAGATAGATAGTAAGTTGATAGATTTGATAGATAGATAGTAGAAGAAGATAGTT
>NW_028234444.1:19534764-19539508 GCF_977035675.1 Penaeus japonicus | reverse complement strand
AGAAGAAGAAGAAAAATGAAGGGTACTTTAGCCAGGTCGTTGAGGAGGGGGGGGGAGGTGCAGGTACGGGAGGGATAAAGAGGGGTAGGAGGGGGAGGGGGAGGGCGAAGGGTCAAGTTAAAGGTGGGAAAACTCATTAAATGAAAGGGTTTAAGGGTAAGAGAAAGAGAGAGAGAGAGAGAGAGAGAGAGAGAGAGAGAGAGAGAGAGAGAGAGAGAGAGAGAGAGAGATAGAGAGAGAGAGAGAGAGAGAGAGAGAGAGAGAGAGAGAGAGGGAGAGAGGAGGAGAGAGAGAGATAGAGAGAGAGAGAGAGAGAGAGAGAGAGTGATAAAGAGAACGATAAGAAGAGAGAGTGAGAGAGAGAGAGAGAAATGAGAGAGAGAGAAGAAACGACCGTAAGACGTCTCTCTGAGAGAGGAGAGAAGAAAGAGAAAGAGATGAGAGAAAGAGAGAGATAGGGATAGACGAGAATAAGATTGATAGATAGATATAGAGAGAACGAGATGAGAGAGAGAGAGAAAGAGAGATAGAAAAGAGATGGAGAGAGATAGAGAAAAAGAGGGAACAGAGATAGAGAAAGAGAGAAAGAGAGAAGATAGAGATATATAGATAGATTAGATAGATAGAGAGAGTAGGAAGGATGAGATCAGGTCTGAGAGAGAGACCAGAGGAAGCGTCGCGAGAGACGAGAAAAGAAAGAGAGAGAGATCAATATACACCTAATGCATAGATACAGCACATCGATACACATAACTAAAACAAAAACGAAGAAGAAAAAAAAGAAGAGGTGAAAGGAAAATAGGAAGAAGAAGAGAAATAGGGAGAAAAAGAAGGAAAGAAGGATAGAACAAAATAAAATAAACATATAAGCAACAACAATAACAAAAAAAAAAATGCATGAAAGCAAAGCAAACGCAAATTCCCTCACTAATTTCTACCCTAATCCACACTCTCCTCAAAACAATAAGAAGGGTGGGAAAAGAATAGGAGGAGGGAGAGGGGGAGGGGGAGGAGAGGGGGAAGGGGTAGTCTCTTCTCTCTCTCTCTCCTTTAACACACGACACATGGAGCAGGTCCAATGTGAGTGGCGCGGTGATTCTATGAGTGTTTGGTATATCGAAGTGTGGGCTAGCCGCGTGTAGAAATGAAAGACCGTAATCGCAGTTAGAGGAATAAAAGAGGAAAGCAATGAGATGATATCAAGCACAGGTGAACGGATGATAATTAGCGAATTCTGAGTCTGGGAATGGTCTCAGGTATTCGGTTCCCAGGGTGTGTAGATATAGATACACCTGCGTTCTTCTGTTCCCGATGTGTGTGGGTGTGGGTGTTTTTTTTTTTTGTTTTTTTTTTGGGGGGGGGGTGGGGGGGGGGGTATTGGAGTTTTGTGTTTTGATTTTCTCTTTCTTTTTTTGTGGCTCTGGTTGTCTGTTTCTGTCTCTCTGTTTCTCTGTTTCTTTGTTTCTCTGTTTCTCTGTCTCTGTTTTTCTGTCTCTCTCTCTCTCTCTCTCTCACACACACACACACACACACACATTTTCATGATCATTTTCATTATTATCATTACCATCATTATTATCATTATCACTACTATCATCATCATCACCATCACTACCATCCTCTCACTACCCTCCCCTCCCACCACCCCTCCTCTCACTACCCCCCTCCCCCACCCCTCCTCTCTCTACCCTGCCTTCCCCCTTCCCCCACCCCTCCTCTCACTACCCCCCTCCCCCCAGCCTTCCTCTCACTACCCCATCCCCCTCCTCCCCCTACCTTCCCACACCCCGAGAATAAGAATGAAACATCTTAAAGAGAAAACCCATTATTCTTCTTAACCCATTAACGCCACAAACATCTATTCACCATCTTACAAATATCTTAACTAGGCCCACATACCTCGAGCTTACTAATGGGTCGAGGGTGAGCTATGGGTTAGTATGGCAGTCTTTGTGTCATTAACGGATTTTATGTTCATCTGGTATCTTTGTTATTGTTGGTATTATCATATATATGTATATTATTATGTATGTTATTATTATGTATATGTATATATGCATATATGTATATATGTATATATGTATATATATATATATATATATATATATATATATATATATATATATATATATATACATATACAGTATATACAAATATATATATATATATGTATATATATATATATATAAATATATAATAGATATATATATATATAGACATATATATATGTATGTTATATATACATATACACAAACATATATATTATAACTTATATATATATATATATATATATAGTAATAATATATAGTTATATATATAATGTATATATATATATATATATTTAAACATATGTATATATATATATATATATATATTATATATATATATATATAATATTACATATTATAGTATATATATACATAAATATATACATACACACACACACACACACTTACTTGCATATGCTGTTTTTATTGATTTCCGATGTGTAAGTGTATATACAAAGACCTACCCTGACATGATGACTAGGTCACCCAAGGTCATCTGATCTAAATCTTATCAAATAATCCCCCAAAATACATTTCCCACTGTAAACACAACCCCACAAGTAATCAAATGATCCATATTATAAAGCACGAATCAATGAAGATGATCTGACGCGAAAAGTGGCTTGTAGAACTCTTCAATCTGACCTAGATAGTTACGGAGAACACATTATAGTCGCTCTCGCTCTCAATGTAATACATCACCTTAGATTGAGTACCTAGTTTATTTTTTGTCATTGAATTGTCTACTCTAATTGCAAAGTATAGGAAGCTTAATGTTTGTGTGTGTGTAGACTTACATCAACTCTGAAATATGTAGATCAATGGCTATGTAACTGAACATACATAACAATTATATTATCACACATACAGAAGAATTATAATGCATGCACACAGACACACGATCGACACTATATACAGACATGAAGTGAAGTATGAAGTAATCATACACACTAGCACACACACAGTCATGCACACAGGTACACATACTATTGTCGCATATACAGACTTCACTGCTTAGATGTGAGTAATAGAATAGTTCTATCATTATTCATACACACATACAAAAAAAATACACAGATGCACACTACAAGTCCACACACGTCACATATGACACATATACACACTAACACATTAAGTCGCATCTCTCATGAGTGACCATCAGACTGGACTCACACAAACCACAGTAATGAGAAGAGTAGTCTCACATACACACTCAGAGACCTGCCCCTCCCTAACCCTCCCAACCCCCCACAAACAAACCCCCGCCCCGCTTAATACTATACCCCCCTAACTACTTACACACATGCTCAACCCTTATATATATACTGTGTTATCCGCCACGCTCATCAAGCCTCTGTGTTAATCCCTCAGATCCCCGCTCATAGTTAAATTTATATATATTTATTATCATACTATTAAACTTTATCTCGCAGCAACTTATATCTACCCCATTTCCCGCACTCCCCTTCCCCCTACAACAGGTCAAGAGAATGTGGCAGAAAATGAGTAAGACATAGAAAGTAATATATATATAGAGTATATATCATCGTCACCGATATGATGATTATAGAGTCTAGATACTTGTATTACGGTAGCAATATCGCCCGAATGCATTCCTGCTAATCAGCCTCAGTAGTATCGACCTGAGGGAGAGCAATGACCTGATTTTTTTTTATTGCCAGTGAAGGTCAAGTAAGTACTCCAGGTCACCTCACTGTTGCTTTGATCTGCGGTCGTGAGATCTCACTCGACCACTCCTTCCTTCTTCCCTTTCATGACCGCGAGAATCCTATGTTTTTAGACTTGTCGATTGGATTTTTGATATGAGATGTGTATTTGTTTATGGGAATTCGGAGTAAGTTGTTTCATATGAGCTAAATAATTATGGAATTATATGTGAAGTGTACTATTGTTAGTGAATGAATGAATAATATTTAATAATGATTAATAATTAAATAAAATGTTGGTGAAGGATTTGTGAAGGATGGTGTTGGTTGCATCATCCACATGTATAGGAGTAAATGAAGTATCATTAAAATATATTATAACAATCTCAAAATTTTTTATGCTTGCATCATCATTATCAACATTGCTATTTTTGTTTACATTGCTATTTTTATTGTTATTGTTATCATATATTTTGTTATTATCATTATCATTTTTGTTATTGTTTTTTGTTATCATTATGATTACTATCATTATTATTAATATCATTGATATTATCATTGTTGTTGCTACTTTCATCACTGTTGAAATTATTATTATCATTAATATTGTAACTGTTATTATTGTTCAATATTCTTACTATAATTATAATCACTATTATGATAATCATCTTTACAACCATTATCATCATCCACATCATTGTCATCATCATCATCATCATCATCTTCATCGTCATCCTTATCCTCAGTAGGAATGTATTACATTGTCTTGTGCTATGCTCGTCTCTATGTATGTGAATACTTATCAAGTGTCGCAGAGTCGCAATGCATCAGATATTTTAGAGTTTATAGATGCATCATCATCGTCATCATACACACCAGAGGTGGAGAGATCATCATTATTATTCTCATCAACACCATGTTGAATATCTATGTTTATATTTATATATATATACGTATTTCTATATCTATCTATCTATCTGTATTTATCAATCTCTCTCTCTCTTTCTCTCTCTCTCTCTCTTTATATAT
>NW_028234444.1:19522921-19532164 GCF_977035675.1 Penaeus japonicus | reverse complement strand
CCCATTAACGCCACAAACATCTATTCACCATCTTACAAATATCTTAACTAGGCCCACATACCTCGAGCTTACTAATGGGTCGAGGGTGAGCTATGGGTTAGTATGGGAGTGCTTGTGCCATTAACGGATTTTATGTTCATCTGTTATCTTTGTTATTGTTGGTATTATCATATATATGTATATTATTTTGTTATATGTCAAGGTTATTATGATGGTTTATGTATTATGTTTATATGTTTATATTGATGGATTTATGCTTTTGAGAATATATATATATTTTTATTTTGAGATTTAGGATAGGGATATATAGAGAGATATGTTTATTATATATATTGATTTTAATAGATTGTATTTGTACGATATAGATATATATGTATATTCATGTAGTTTTAGTTGGATTGTTAGATATGTGCTATAGTTTTGAGTTTGATAGATATATTTTTTATATATATATATAGATAAATTTATTTGTTTGTGTTTATGGTGTGATTATATTATATAGAGATTTTTTATTTTATAGGGGGTGCTATTTATATATGTATATATATATATATATGTATATATATATATTTATATATTTATATATAACTTAAATATATTTACATACACACACACACACGCACACTTGACTTTGCATATGTGTTTTTATTGTTTTCGATTGAGAGTTAAGTGTAGTTTACAAAGTACCTACCTGACATTGATGACAGGTCACCAAGGTCATCATCTGATCTAAATCTTATCAAATAATCCCCCAAAATACATTTCCTGATGTAAACACGCACATCAAACCATATTCATCACGAGGGTTTAAATCACGTTGATGGGTTGCGTTCGTAGTTTAGTGTTGTCAAGTGAAACCACATCTGATCGCCACAAGGAGGTTTAGAACAGCTTAATGTTGATTATAGTTCGATTGCGAGGTTGTCTTTAGTTTATTGAGTGAACCATACATACTCCAACACATACAAGATCGCCACACAGACACACGCACACATATACAGACATATAGTCATACACACACACACACACAGATGCACACAGACACATACATACATATACAGACATATATTCATACACACATACAAATACACAGATGCACACAGTCACACACGCACATCGCACATATACACACACACATATACAGACACACACACACACACACACACACACACACCCAACCCTCCCATCCCCCCTAACCCCCCCCACACACACACACAACCCCTTCCCACGGTCTCAACCCCCCCCTCCCCCCACCCATTCACCCCCCCCCCCTACAACAGGTCAAGAGAAGCGGTACATCGCCCAAGGCATTCTGCTAATCAGCCTCAATCACCTGAAGAGCAATGACCTTTTTTTATTGCCAGAGGTCAAACCAGGTCACCTCACTGTTGTCACTCGGCCCTCCTCCCTTTGACCGCGAGAATCCTATTTTTAGATTGGATTGGATTTTGATATTAATATAAAATGTTGGTGAAGGATTTGTGAAGGATGGTGTTTGTTGCATCATCAACATTGCTATTCTTGTTTACATTGTTATTATCATTGTGATTGTTATCATATATTTTGTTATTATCATTATCATTTTTGTTATTGTTGTTTTTGTTATCTTTATTATCATTATTATTTATACTATTGATATTATCATTGCTGTTGCTACTTTTATCATTGTTGATGTTATTATTATTATCATTAATATTGTAACTGTTATTATTGTTATAACTATTGTGATGAATACCATTATTATAATTCTTATCATATCTACTATTATCATTATTATTTTCATAATTATCCTTCCTATCATTATTATCCTCATTATCATCATCATCATCATTCTCACAAGAAATATTCTTACTATCATTATAATAACTATTATGATAATCATCTTTACAATCATCATCATTATCATCCCCATCATTGTCATCATTATCATCATCCTCATCTTCATCGTCATCCTTATCCTCATTATCATCATCAACACCATGTTGAATATCTATGTTTATATATATATATATTTATAAATATATATATATACCTATTAAATATCTATATATATATACATATATACGTTGTTATCTATATCTATCTATTCTCTATCAATCTCTTCTCTTTTATCTCTCTCTCTTTCTCTTTCTCTTCTCTCTCTTCTCTACTCTCTCTCTCTCTTCCTCTTCTTCTCTGTCTCTCTCTCTCTTCTATTCTCTCTCTCTCTTTATGATAATTTATATATATATATATATATATATATATATTTATATATATATATATATGTGTGTGTTTGTGTGTGTTGTGTGTGTGTGTGTGTGTCTGTGTGTATAATTATTTTATAACATTTATATATATATATATTATATATATATATTTAATATATTATATATGTACATTAATATATATATACTTTTCATATATATAGTATACATATATATATATATATGTATACACACAACACACACACACAAATAACTGTATGCACTGTATATTAACATAATTCTATTTTCTCCTCATCCCTGAATTCACACTAGAATGAGTCGGAGTAGCCTGAGGCAGCCCAAGGCGGTAGGCTTGCCTTAAAGGAGTGCATAGGACTCAGTTGGATTTACTTAATGGTCGTTTAGCTTTCATTGGGGCAAGTAAACAAACATTTAAGAGGTGAGGTGGGCACTTACGTTTTCATATATATATATGGCTCTAGTTAGTCGTTTTGGGTTCTATAAATAGATAGGGTATGGGGATCGCAAAAAGACATACATACAGACAGACAGACAGACAGACAGACAGACAGACAGACAGACAGACAGACAGACAGACAGACAGACAGACAGACACACACACACACACACACACACACACACACACACACACACACACACACACAAACACACACACGAACACACATCATATACATATACTAAAAAAAAAAATACTTACATTCTACATAATAGTAAGAATAGTAAGTAATGTAAATAAATAGTAAGAATGTAAATTCAGCCAAATATACAAAACCACACCATCACAAACACACACAAAAAAACACACAAAAACAAATTCAAAATTCCCATTCCACGCCATTCCACAACCCGTAAATAGCAAACAGGCGACAGGCAATAGACGGCAGACACAAACAAGCGAAAAGGGATCCAAAACTTTCACTCTCGCGCCGTCTTTTGTTTCATAAGTCCTTGAACCTATTCACGAACGCGCTTCACACTAACTTGCGATCTAACTTTATTACGCCGCACTAGCGAGAATCCGGCGCGAGTGAAGTGATGTATATCTTGGTTTTATAATCTCTTCTGTCTTTAAATTCTCAATCGCTAGGTTTCGGTGGTATTGTCTCTTTCCTCTTTGTTTTCTCGTTCTGTTTTCTCTCCTTTCTCTTGCTCACTTTCCCTCTCGCTCTCTTTCTTGCTGGTTTTGTTTCTTTTTCTTTTTCTTTATTTCGTTCTTTCTTTTTCTCTTTCTTTATTTCGTACGTTCTTTCTATCTTTCTTTATTTCGTTCTTTCTTTCTCTCTTCTTTTTTTTTCTCTCTCCTTCTCCTCCCCCTCATTCTTTCTCTCTCTCTCTCTCTCTCTCTCTCTCTCTCTCTCTCTCTCTCTCTCTCTCTTTATTTTTTTTTCTTTCTCGGAACGATGGATAAAAAAAAATGAAAAAAATGAAAGCCAGGTGAAGACACTATAAAAAATAAATAGATAAAAAATAAAGAAGTAATAAAAAGAAAAACAAAAATAAAGAAGAAAAAGAGAAAGAAAGAAAGAAAAAAATAAAGAAAGAATGAAAGAAAAATAATTAAAACAAAAAGAAAGATAGAAAGAAGAAGAAAAAGAGAGAAAAAAAAGAAAGAAGAAAAACAAAAACAAAAATATCTCAGAAAAATAACAAATCGATTCAGACAAAATAAACAAAATAAATGAAGGTAAACTAACAAAAAAAAAAAAAAAAAAAAAAAAAAAAATACTATATAATATAAAATATAATGAAGATCAAATAAAACATATAAAAAAAAAAATACAATAGATAAGGTGATGCTATATGATATCTTACAATGAATAGAGTAAAAACAGAAACTAACAATAACAATCACTAACAATAATAACAACAATGATGATGATAATGACAAAAATGATAGTTATGAAAATGATAATAAAAATTATTATAAAGATAATAATTAGTAACAATAATAATGATAATAATAATATACACATTCAAATACAATAATGATAGACCTGACTAAATAATGGCTAAATAATAAATAAAAAAAACACATAATAGCCCATCATCCAGTAACTAAGTTACATTCTGTAATAAAATTAATAATCAACACCTAACCAAACAACAACAACAATAATAATAATAACAAAAACAATAAGGACAAGAACAATAATGATAATAAATAACCAACAACAATAATGACTAGGCACAACCGACACACGCTAAAGATAAGGACAAGAACACCGCTTGCAGAAAACGGGATGCGATGCCGTGTTTCGGATCCGAGTTCAGCGGATTACTTAAGCTTTTCCCTTCCAGCGAGCACCCCGAGGGACGGACAGGAAGCGGCAAAAGGAGCTTAATCCTTTCTGCTCTGCTTACCTTTTCCCTCCTCTTACTGCTTCTTCTCCTTCGTTAAGCCTCTCCTTCGTTACGCCTCTCCTCCTTCTCCTCCTTCGTTAGCCCTCCTTCGTTACGCCTCTCCTTCTCCTCCTCCTTCTTACTTCTCCTTCGTTACGCCTCTTCTTCTCCTCTTTCTTCTTACTTCTCCTTCGTTATACCTCTCCCCCTCCTTCTCCTCCTCACCCTCCTTCGTTTAACGGGCGTGCGCCTTACGTGCGATGCTGGCACATACTTCTCCTTCGTTTAACGAACGGCCTCTTCTTCTCCTCTTTCTCTTACTTCTCCTTCGTTATAAACCTCTCCCTCCCCCTCCTTCACTTCTCCCTCACCCCGTCCTTCGTTAACGACGTGACGTAACGACGAAACAGACGCGAACGATGGCTTTCCTCCTCTCCTTCTTCGTTAGCCCTCATTCGTTACGCCTCTTCTTCTCCTCTTTCTTCTTACTTCTCCTTCGTTATACCTCTCCCCCTCCTTCTCCTCCTCACCCTCCTTCGTTACGCCTTTCCTCCTCATCCTTCTCCTTCGTTACGCCTACCCTCCTCCTCCTCCTCCTTCGTACTTCTTCACCTCCTCCTCCCTCCTCATTCTCCTTTGTACCCTCCCCCCTCCTCTTCACTTTCCTTCGCCCCCCTCCCCCACTCCTCCCCTTCTTCCTCCGTACCCCTCCCTCTTCCTCCCTCCATTTTTATCTGCTTTCTCATTGCCTCTTTTTTAATGTCATTTTTCTAAGGGGGTTTGTGTGTACCTCTTCTTACCCCTTTCTTACTTCTCATTTCCTTCCCCCTCCTCCCCTTCACTTTTCCTTTCTTTGCTTTCTCCCTTTCAATCCTCTTCCCCTTCTCCTCCTTCGCCCTCTTCTTACCATCCCTCAGTCTCTCCTCTCTCTTCTTTCTTTCCCTCTTTCATATCTGTTAGCCTTCTCTCCCTTCCCCATCTCCCTCCTCCTCGTTCCTTCCCACATTTCCCTTCTCTTTCACCCCCTCCTTCTCATCCTTCACTTCTCCTCCCTATCCTTCCCTTACCCCTCCCTCGACAATCCCCTCTCCCTTCCAGCACCCCCCCCTCCCCACTCCCACCCCCTCCACTCCCACCCCCTTCACCCTCCCAGCACCCCTCCACTCCCACTCCCTCACCCTTCCAGCACCCCCACACTCCTTCACCCTCACCCTCCCAGCACCCCTCCATCCCCACTCCCACCCCCTCACCATCCCATCCCCTTCACTCTCCCAGCACCTTCCCCCTACCTCCCTCCCCACCCCTTCCCACTCTCCACTTACTACCCTTCACCGTCCCCTCTACTACCTCCACCCCCACCCCGAACCCCCTCTCCCATCACTCCTCCCCCACTCCCTCCACACCCCCCCACACACCCACCCCACCCCCATCCCCCCCCCCTCCATACAAACAAAAACCTCCCCCTTTCCTTCAAGACAGTCTCCTGCCCCCCCCCCCCCTCCCCCGGCGCCAATGCCATGGGCAGGTGACTCCTTATTATAAAGACGAAGATGACTCGAATAAGAATTTTTTATTTAATTTTTTTGAGTGGTTCATCCCGATTATAGGATTGTATGGTTATACTGTATGGTATGGTTGTGAATTTATGGTAGGCATGGTCTGTCGTGAGGTTTGATAGGAATGAATTTGTAGTTTTTTTTTTAGGAGTGCGTGGTTGTGTGGAGTAAATGAATAAGATACAAAAAAGTGAATTATGGAAAAAGACAATTGGTCAAAAAATGAATAGAAAAACAAATAGAGTAACAAATAAAAAAGAAATAAAAAAATAGAGTAACAAATAAAAATGAATAAAAAATGAATAACAAAAAAATGAAATGAAAAAAAAATACTAGAAATGTAAAAAGTCTTCCTTTGACGCCGAAAAAAAATACCTTCACATCTTCATTCTTCTGGTATTGGTATTGTTACTGGTATTGTGCGTGGTGTCGCCTCAGGGTCAAGGGCAGGGAAGGGGTGGGTGTTAGACAGGTCCTTCTTGCCTCTTTCTCTCTCTATCTCTCTCGCTCTCTCTCTCTCGCTCTCTGTCTCGTTTGATCTCTCTCTCGCTCACTCGCTCGCTCGCTCTCGTTTTCTCTTTCTTTCTCTCTCTCTCTCGCTATCTCTAGCTCTCGTTCTCGCTATCTCTAGCTCTCGTTCTCGCTATCTCTCTTGCTCTCTCTCGCTCTCTCTCTTGCTCTCTCTCTCTCTCTCTCTCGCTCTCTCTCTCGCTATCTCTCGCTCGCTCGCTCGTTCTTTTTCTCTCTCTCTCTCTCTCTCTCTCTCTCTCTCTACTCTCTTCTCTGCTCTCATCTCGTCTCTGTGCTCTCTCTCTCGCTCTCCTCTTTTCTCACGCTCTCCTCTCACTCTCTCTCTCTCTCGCTCGCTCTCGCATTGCTCTCTCTCTCCTCTCATCTCTTCTCTAATCTATCTATCTATCTACTAATCTATCTATCTATCTATCTCTCTTCTCTCTCTACCTCGCTTTCTTGCGTTTTATTCCTCTTTCCTCTTTCTTTTTCTCATTTCTCTCATACACATGCACACAAATATATAATATAATATATGATATATATATATATATATAATATATATATATAATATATATATATATTATATATTATAACACACACAAACACATACACACATAACATACTAACCCACACAAGCCACACAACACACCAATCACGCACACATCTCACACACCATCACACACACGCACAACAACACATCGCACACAACACACACAACAACACACACGCACACACACACCACGACACACACGCACACACCAACAACACACACACACACGCACAATCACCACACACCACACACACACACACACACACACACACACACACACACACACACACACACACACACACACACACACACACACACACACACACACACACACACACACACACACACACGTATACATACACACCCAGGTGTGTGTATTTTTTACTCTGAAAACAAAGAAAACAAGAGAATAAAACAGACAAAGACACATCAAAGAAAAAAAAAGACAATACAACGAAACAAAATAAACACACACACCACAAAAATAAAAAAGAAAGAAAGAAACAGGCAAAATTGATGAAAAAGATAATGAAAAACTGAAAAGTATTGACCTGCTTGACCCAAGTTGACCTCGTCTCCCTCTAATCCGACAACCGTGACCTCGATGGTGTCGGTGTGGCCACACCCAGCCGCCCATCCTTCCGATCTCGCCACGCCCATAGTCGTTTTTTTTTAGGTTTAAGGTCTTGTGTTTATATATAGGTGTTTATGTTTGTGTTTGTGTGCTGTTTGTTTTTTGTTTATGTTTTTGTTTATTTATGTTTGTGTGTTGTTTGTTTCTTTGTTTATGTTTGTGTCTTGTTTGTTTTTGTTTATGTTTTTGTTTTTATTTGTTTATATTTTTGTTTTTAGTTTATGTTTTCGTTTTTTATTTATGTTTTTGGCTGTTTTTTTTTTGTATTTTGTTTATAATTATGTTTTTTATGTTTTTGTTTGTGTTTATATTCTTTTGTTTATGTTTTTGCATAACTGTTTGTTTTTTTTGTTATTGTTATTTTTTTATGTTTATGTCTGTTTTTGTTTTTTTTCTGTTTTTGTTTATGTTTGCTATTCTGCTTATGTTTTATTTTTTTTTGTTCTCTTTCGTTTTATTCTGTCTTATTTGCATTGTAATCATTATTACTATCAATCATCATAACTATGATATTATTATCATGGTTTATTTTTATAATTATTGTTGTTATTATCTTTATCCTTATTATTAGTTTTCATTTTCATTTTCATCAGTATCATTATTATCATCATTATAATCACAATTATTATCATTAATGTTACTATCATTATCATCCTTATCATTACTATTGCTATTATTTTATTGATAACAGTAGTAGTATCATTATTGTTATTATCATTATTATCATTATCATCATTACTGTTATCATCAGTATCATCTCATTAGCCTTCTCATTATAATTGTTGTCATTATTGTTATTATCACTATATCTATTGTTATAATTACTAATGCCATTATAAATTGTATCAGAATTGCTATCACTATAATCTCAAATACACACACACACACATAGAAACGCACATAGAACCATACACAGAAACACACACACACATACACACACACACACAGACACACACATAGAAACACACATAGAAACATACACAGACACACACACACATAGAAACACACATTAAAACATACACAGACACACAGACACACACACACATTGAAACACACATAGAAACATACACACATAGAAACACACACACACATAAGCACACACATACACACAGAAACACATAAAAACACACATAGAAACACACACACACATAGGAACATCCACACATAGAAACACACACATAGAAACACACACACAAACACACACAAACACAAACACACACACACACACACAACCTAAACGACTTTCACGAAAAGAAAAAACACAAAAAAATGGATACGTTATAGACACCCCATCCATCGTAGCCTCTCTGTACCGTTTGTCTAACCGTTCCCACGTTTCTCTCATTCAATACTTTTCTGTTTTTACAATTGTTGTAGTTGTAAAAGTTTTTTTTTTTAACCTTTACGGTCACTTATACTTTT
>NW_028234444.1:19509325-19516825 GCF_977035675.1 Penaeus japonicus | reverse complement strand
GGAAGAGAAAGGAGGAAGAGGAGTCTGGAGGGATGGGGAGATGAAGGGGGAGGAGGTCTGAAGGTGAAGGGGGAGGGGTGGGGTAGGGGGAAAGTTAAGTAGATTAAAGGCTAGGGAAGGGGAAGCGAGGGAGGGAGGGAGAGAAGGAAGAAGTGGGAAGAAGAGAAGAGGAGGGATATTTTTTTGAAGGTTTTTTTTGAAGGGGGAAAATGGGGCGAGGGAGGGGACGAAAATGGACGGGGGAAAGAAGGGGGAATGAAGGGGGAAGGGGAAAGAGGTAGTAATGGGGGAGAGAGTAGGGGGATAGGGAGAGAGGGGGAGGAAAGAGGGAGATCGGGAGATAGGGGGAGAGAGGGATGAAAGAGGGAGAGTGGAGGGTAGAGGGAGAGTGGGGGAGAGTGGGGGATAGGGAGAGAGAGCGTGGAGTGGGGGAGAAGTTAGAAAGAGAGAGGAGAGAAGAGCGAGTTGGGGGGGGATTGGGGGAGGGAGAGAGAGCGAGAGGGAGAAAGAGCGAGGGAGAGAGGAGAAAGAGTGCTGGAGAGGGAGAGAGAGAGTGGGGGATAGTGGGAGAGAAGGAAGAGAGAGAGAGAGAAAGAGAGAGAGAGAGGGGGGGGGAAGGATGTGGGGTGAGTGGATAGAGGGGGGAGAGAGAGAGAGAGAGAGAGAGAAAGAGAGAGAGAGAGGGGGGGGGGATAGTGGGAGAGAAGGAAGAGAGAGAGGGAGAGGAGAGAAGAGAGAGAGAGGGGGAGAGGGAGAAAGAGAGAGAGAGAGAGAGAGAGAGAGGAGATCGGGGGAGAGGGGGAGAGGAGGGGGAGGGGGGGAAGGTAATGGCAGCAGGTTGTCGGATATTATCACACTCCGTAGGATTCATCGGGAGCTTTTGATGATAATTGGGCCGAAGGTTAAAAAGAATGTTGTGTGGGTAGGTGCTGGGAAGGTGGGGGGTGGAGGGGGAAGGAGGGGGGAGGAGGGGGGTGGAGGGGGGTTAGGGAGGGAGGATGGCGGGAGGGGGAGGTGAGGATAGGGTGAGGTGGGAGTGGGGGGAGGATGGAAGGGAGGGGAGGGAGGATGGAGAGAGGGGGATGGATAGCTCGAGGGGAAGTGAGGAGGGAGAGAGGTTAGAGGGAGGGAGAATAGATGGATGAAAGAAGTAAGGATAGAGGGAGGAGTGAGGATGGATGGATGAAGGAAGTAAGGATAGAGGGAGGAGTGAAGATAGATGGAGGGGGGAGGTGAGGATGGAGGGAGGAGGGAGGGGATTAGGGTGGGGGGGGGGTAGGGGGTTCCATAGGTGTACTAACGATGGTGGGTTTGAAGAAGGGAGCAGGGGGAGGGGGGAGTTTCGTGTGTGTGTGTGTGTGTGTGTGTGTGTACTCGTCCTCCCTCCTGTGTGTGTGTGTGTGTGCGTCGTGTGTGTGTGGGGGGGGACAGGACGAACTCGAGAGAAAAGACATAGAGAGATGAATTAAAAAGCATTTATGAAAAAGAAAAAGAATCCCCTCTCAACGGTGCCAGCGAGCTTCACTCTCTTCCAAGGAAAATACAACGGCCGGAACCCGAAGGCCAAACCATCCAACCTCCCCCCCCCCTCGCCTCCTCCCCCGCCTTCCGCCCCTTCCCCCTTCCCCCTTCCCCCTTCGAGTCCCCTTCCTTGCCCCTCCTACCCCCTTCCCTCCTTCCCCTCTTCCCCCCTTCCCCCTTCCCCTCCTACCCCTTCCCCCCTCCCCATTCCCCCTTCCTTCCCCCCTTCCCCATTCCCCCCTCCTTCCCTTCCTTCCCCCCACACCAACGGATGCCCTGTGGCTTCCTCGCGTGATGCCCAACAAGGAAGATTTTATCTCGTCTATTTGTCTGTCACAAAGGAGCATCGTTGGATACTTTTGCCACCTCATATTTCGCTGCATTGCTGGTTGGTGTGGGGATGAATGAGTGAGTAAATGAGTGAGTGTGTGGTGAAGGGGGAGAGTGTGGGTGGGTGAGGGAGTAAATGAGTGAGTGTGTGGTGGAGGGTGAGGGTGTGGGGATGAATGAGTGAGTAAATGAGTGAGTGTGTGGTGGAGCGTGAGGGTGTGGGGATGAATGAGTGAGTAAATGAGTGAGTGTGTGGTGAAGGGGGAGAGTGTGGGTGGGTGAGTGAGTGAATGAATGAGTGTGTGGTGGAGGGTGTGGGTGGGTGAGTGAGTAAATGAGTGAGTGTGTAGGTGGAGGGAGAGGGTCTGGGGATGAATGAGTGAGTGAATGAGTGAGTGTGTGGTGGAGGGAGAGGGTGTGGGATGAATGAGTGAGTAAATGAGTGAGTGTGTGGTGGAGGGAGAGGGTGGGGGGGTTGGAATGAGTGGTAAAGGAGTGTGTTTGGGTGTGGTGGGTGGGAGAGGGTGATGGGTGGGGTGTATGATGTGTGTGGTGTAGGTGGAGGGAGAGGGTGTAGGTGGGTGAGTAAATGAGTGAGTGTGTGGTGGAGGGAGAGGGTGTGGGTGGGTGAGTAAATGAGTGAATGTGTAGGTGGAGGGAGAAGGTGGGTGGGTGAGTGAGTAAATGCGTGAGTGTGTAGGTGAAGGGTGGGTGGGTGTGAGTGAATGAATGAATGTGTCAGTATGAGGTGAAGGGTGGGTGAATGGAAGAGTAAATGAGCGACTGTGATGTGAAGGGAGACTAGATAAGATATGTGAATGAATAAACGTGGGTAAATCAACACGTGAATATGGGGCACCGACCCTAGAGTTAGGTAGAATGAGTAAATCGATTGAAGATGAGTGTGAAGTACGAAGTATGACCTAATGAATGAAGTAATATGAAAAACTAATTAGATTCACTGATCGAACATATTTGGATCATAGGTAAGTGTATGAGTATTCTCTCTCTCTCTCTCTCTCTCTTTCTGTGTATCTCTTCTTTTGTGTATCTCCATCTCTCCCGCCTCTCACGTTCTCTCGTCTCTCCATTCTGTGTATATATTTTCGCTCTCTCTCTCTCTCTGTATAACTATTCTCCTCCTCTCTCACTCTCTCTCTCTCGTCTCTCTCTCCAATTCTCATACTCCTCTCCTCCTCTCTTCGCTCCGCTTTCCTGGGTCCACTATCTCTTCTCTCTCTCTTTCTTGGGTTTTTTTTGGTTAATATCTCTCTCTCTCTCCCGCCTTCTCTCTCTCTCTCTCTCTCTCAACCTCTCTTCTCTCGAACGGTCTCCTCTCACTTCCCCTCCCCTCTCGCCTCTCTCTCTCTCTCTCATCTCTCCTCTCTCTCTCTCTCTCTTTCTCTCTATCTCCCTCTCTCTCGCTCTCTTTCTTGTTATATCTCTCTTCTCTCTCTCTCCCCCTTCTCTCTCTCTCTCTCAAATCTCTCTCACCTCTCTCTCGTCTCTCTCTCTCTCTCTAATCGGCTCCTCTCTCACTTCTCTCACGCCTCTCTCCCTCTCCTCTCTCTCTCTCTCGTACTCTCTTTCTGTGTATATCTCTTCTCTCAATCTCAATTTCTGGGTGTATATCTCTTCTTCCCCTCGTCAGGGATGGGCCGTGCGTCGGTCTCTCTCGTCTCTCTCTCCCTCCGGGCCTCCGGCCTTACTTCTCTCTCGATGGCCCTGGGCGCTCTCTCTCTCTCTCGTCTCTCATCTATCTATCCTATCTATCTCGTGCGTCGTGTTTTTCTTCTCAAAGGTGGTATTTTTCCTCCTCGCGGTTCGTTTTACCTTCGTCGCTTCGCTTCCTTTCCTTTCCAAAAACCTTCGTCGCTCGTCTTTCGTTTCTCCTCGACCGTGTTCGCTCGCCCTCCTCATGTTTATTGAAAGAGTACTTTGTGTCCTGAGTCTTTTTTTTCCTTTTCTTTTTCCTTCTTTCCCCTTTCCTCTTCCCGCTTTTTCCCTTCCTCTTTTCTCTTCTTTTCGTGGGCCTCCCTTTCCCGAGAGTTTTACGGTTTTCCTTCTTTCTCCCTCCGTTCCATCGCCAAGTGCATTGTCCATTCACAAAACTGCTGGCGCCTTTGGGTCCTGGAGAAAACGTTAGGGTGAGCCGACCCCCCTACCCCCCCCATACCCCTACCCCCCCTCTACCACCCCTACCACCCGTCATCCCTTCGCTCCCTTTCTCCCTTTCTCCCCTCTCTCTGGTTACGGTTTTTTAGGGTTACTTTTTTATTTAAATTATAATACAGGCTCCTCCTTTTCTTGTTCTTTCTCTTCGTCCTGTGCTGAATTTATTTTCTCTTTTTTTCTTTCTTTCTTTTCTTCTATGTTTGTCTGTCTTTTTCTTACCTTTCTGCCATCTTTTTCCTCTTTTTCACTCTCTCTCTCTCTCTTTCTCTTTCTTTCTACGTATTACTTTCACCCCCCTTCCCTTCCCCTTCCTCTTTCTCCTCTCTTCTCCTTCCTCTTCCCCATCCTCTTCCTCTCTTCATCTTCTCTTCCTCCTCTTCCTCTCCTCGTCCTCTTCCTCCTCTTCCTCTCATCCTCCTCCTCCTCCTCCTCCTCCTCTCCTTAACCTACAACCCTTCCCAGTCACCCCTCCCCCACAACTCCCCCCTCCCCCCACCCACAACCTCCCCCCCACCCACCCCCAGGCACCTTCTCCCCCTTTCCCCTTCCAACAAAAGTAAAGAAAAGTCATCTCTATGTCCCTATGACAGAGAGCAGAAAATCCCTTATTAAGGGTTACGGGCTTGTGGTTTTCAGGTTAACCTCTTTTTAATTCAGGGTTGCGTTAGAGAGTGCATTATTTTTTTTTTTCTCTCTCTCTCTCTCTCTTTTCTCTTCTTTTTCTTTATTTCGTATTTTCCTTTTTTCGAAAAGTCGGTTTTTTTTTTATCTCTCCCCTTCACAAGTTTTTTTTTTTTTCTTTTTCGTTTCAGTTAACGTTGAATGGAGGGGTTTTCTTAAAGAATTATGTCAGTAAAGTGAACTGGAAAGAAAGAAAGAAATTGGTCTATTTTTGTGAATGAGATTTAAAAATGTAGTTTTTTTGTTTGTTTGTTTCATATGAGTTGAACATTATAATGTGTTGATATACACACCAATAAATACACAAATCAGTAAATGCATACATTGGAAAACACACAAGCACGTGCACACATACACACACACACACACACTCTCTCTCACACACACACACACATGGACACACTCTCTCACACACACACACACACACACACACACACACACACATGGACACACTCTCTCACACACACACACACACACACACACGCACACACACACGGAAAAGGGACCGAAGTTTCTCGAAGGAATGTCGGCGAGAGACAGATGGACAGCAAAGGAAATCAGTGTAACGACCCCCCCCCCCCCCCGTTTTTTTTTTCTTTTATTTTTTTCTTTTGTTTTTTTTGTGGGAGGTGTTGTGTGTTTGTTTTGGTGTGGGTTTCCCATTTTGCCCCTTGCCCTCCCCCCCTCCTCCCCCTCCTACCCACCTTCTCCTCGTGTGATTGTGAGGGGGTGGGGGGAGGGGGGAGGTGAGAGAGGGTGGAAGAGGGTGTTTTTTATGTTTTTTCTCTTTCTCTCATTCTTTCTTTTTCTTTTTTCTTCTTGCTCTTATATTCCTTGTGTTTCTGTTTGTATCTGCCTCTCTGTCTCTCTCTCTGTCTGTATTTCTCTCTTGCTTTCTCTGTCTTTTTCTCTCTCTATCGTTTTCTCTCTCTCTCTCTCGCTTTCTCTCTCTCTCTCTCTCTCTCTCTCTTCTCTTCTCTTCTCTTCTCTTCTCTTCTCTTCTCTTTCTCCCTCCCTCCCTCCTCGCCGCTCTCGCTTCGCCTCTATTCTCACATTTCTCCGTCTCTTCGTCGTCTCTCTTCTCTCTCTCTCATGCTCACTCTCTTTCGCCCTCCTCTCCCGCCCTCTCACTCTCTCTCTCTCCTTCTCACCCACCTCTCTCTCTCGTCTCGTCGTCCTCCCGCGCTCCTCTCTCTCTCCCTTCCCCGTCCTTCTCCTCTCTCATCTCTCATCTCGTCACTCTCTCTCTCCTCTACGTCTCGCTCACGCTCCCACCCCTCCCTCCTTCCCCTCTCCTTTCTCCGCCTCCTTTTCAACATGAGAGGAGAGACGCAATTCTGTGATTTGCGAGTGAGGGAAAAAAGAAAAGAAAAATATATATATACATATATATATACATACATACATACATATATATATATATATATATATATATATATATATATATATATATATATATATATATAGAGAGAGAGAGAGAGAGAGAGAGAGAGAGAGAGAGAGAGAGAGAGAGACTACAGAGCCGTTTTCGAAAGCGGAGACGCAAGCATGACAAATTTTCTCTCCAAAACATGTTCGAACAAGATCAGGTGCGGCGTGTTTGTTTCCCGGGCTTTTCCATAAGTTCTCTCTTTCTTTCCTCTTCCTTCTTTCACGCTTTCTCAAGCACTCCCTTTCTCTCTCTTTTTCTCTTTCTATTTTTCTATTTCTCTCTCTCTCTCTCTCTCTCTCTCTCTCTCTCTCTCTCTCTCTCTCTCTCCCTCTCCCTCTCTCTTCTCTTCTCCACCCTCTCGCTCTCGTCATTCTCTCTCCTCTCTCCTCTCTCTCCCTCTCTCTTCCTTCCCTCCCTCTCCTCTCTCTCTCTCTCGCTCTCTCTCTCTCTCATCTCCTCTCTCTCCTCATCCTCTCTCCATCTCTCTCCTCTCTCCTCTCTCTCTCTCAGTCAGTCCCCTCGTCTCTCTCTCACCTCTCTCTCTCTCACCTCTCCCTCTCTCTCTCTCTCTCCTTCCTCTCTCTCTCTCTCTCTCTCCTCTCTCTCCCCCTCCTCTTTCCTCTCTCTCTCTTTCTCTCGCCTCTCTCTCTCTTCTCTCTCTTCCTCACCCTCTCACTTCTCTCTCTCTCTCTCCTCTCTCTCAATCTCTCTCTCCTTCCCTCTCTATCCTCTCTCTCCTTCCCCCTCTCTCCTCTCTCCTCCTCTCCTTCGATCTCCTCACTCTCTCCCTCTCTCTCTCTCTCTCTCCCTCTCTCTCTCTCTCTCTCTCTCTTTCTCTCTCTCTCTCTCTCTATCTATCTATCTATCTATCTCTCTCTCTCTCTCTCTCTCTCTTTCTTTCTCCCTCTCTCTCTCTCTCTTTTCCTCTCTCTCTTCCTACCTCTCTCCCTCCTCCTTCCCTCCCTCCCTCCCTCCCTCCCTTCCTCCCTCCCTCCCTCCCTCCCTCCCTCCTCCCTCCCTCCCTCCCTCCCTCCCTCCCTCCCTTCCTCCCTCCCTCCCTCTTTCCCTTTTTCCCTCCCTCCCTCCCTTCCTCCCTCTCTCTCTTCCTCCCTCTCTCCCTCCCTCCCTCCCTCTTCTCACTCTACCTCCCTTACGTCCCTCCCTTTTTCCCTCCCTCCCTCCCTCCCTCCCTCTCTACCTCCCTCCCTCCCTTCCTTCCTCCCTCTTTCTTTCCTTTTTTTTCCCTGTCCCTCCCCCTCCTCTTTCCCTTTTTCCCTTCCTCCCTTCCTCCCTCCCTCCCTCCCTCCCTCTTTCCCTTTTTCCCTCCCTCCCTCCCTCCCTCCCTCCCTCCCTCCCTCCCT
>NW_028234444.1:19476825-19484325 GCF_977035675.1 Penaeus japonicus | reverse complement strand
TAAATGAGTTAAAAAGAAGAAAAAAAAAGATCATTATAATCCCCTTCCGCCTGACACTCCCCTCTTGAACCCCTCGTCTCCTCGACACCATTAGTCAGTCGACGTCTGCACCCCCCCCTTATCCCCCCTCCTCCCCCCCTCCCTTCTTCTCCCCCTTTTGAGTCCGACGGAAACCCTCGACCCTACCACAGACGGGGGGATAAGGGGGGGTAGGGGAGGGAAGGTTAGGAAAGGGAGGGTGACGATGGCAGGGATGGGATGGGGTAGGGAGGGAGGGGGGGTGGAGGAAGGGAAGGCGAGGAGGAGGAGGAGGAGGAAGAGGAGGAGGAGGTGGAGGAGGAGGAGGAGGAGGAAGAAGGGGCCACAATTGGGTTAGCTCTCCATCTGCCTGCAGGTTGATAACCGAGAGAAGAAGAAAAACACAAAACCTCTTTCCCTTCAAGAAAAAAGAAATATACATCCACCTCTCCTTCAAAATTCAACGATACACAAAATACCGATCCAGAGCCATTAAAAGAAATGATAATCGAAGGAATACAAACACCAGAAAAAAGAACATTAAAGAATTTATCATCTACTTCCTCAGCCGTTCAGTTCAGCTCGAGTCCACTGCGCATGCGCTTTCCGAAGAGGCCCTTGGCGGGTGAACAGCCATGCGTTAAAGGAAAGAAAAAAAGGAAAATGAATATTCGTTCTTTTAAAATGATCGGTCATTTTTGTTCTCGTAGATAGTGTGGTTGATTGGTTGTTTAGATATCAAGTTAGAAGGTTTATTTTTCTTTCTTTTTTTATCTTCTGTTGTTGGTTTCTGTTTTGGGTTCTTGATGAGTGAATAACCATGCGTTTCAAAAAAAAATAATAATAATGAGATAATAATAATAATAATAATAATAATAATAAAAAAAATGATATCTATTCTTTTGGAATTATTGGTAGTTTGGTTTCGTTCTTGTAGGTGATTTGGTGGAATTGGTTGTTCAGAATTGTTTGATTCTTGTGGAGTTGGTCTCTTAGTTGAAACTGGAGAGCCTTCGGGAGGAAGGGATATGCGAAGGAGAGGAATGAGGAAGAGGTGGAGGAGATGAAGATGGAGATGGAGAAGGAAAAGGAATCGGAGATCAAGAAGAAGAAGAAAAACAAGTGGAAGGAATAGGAAAAGACGAAGGAAAGAAGAGTGTTAACATCAAAACCAATAATAAATAAAGTTTAAAAAGATACTCTTAATGTTTACTAACGTTAGGTGTACCGGAACCAACTAAGATCTTTGGATTATCTCCAGAAGAAGAAAAAAGAAAAAAAAAAACGTAAAAGGGGATACGAGCCTAAAAATTGCCCCGTCACGTCCGGATTTTGTGTCAACGAACGTATTTGTGTTGTCGGTAATTATTTATTTGATGGGAAGTCTTAATTAAGGTTAGGCTAACCGTTTAATTCCTCTTTTTTTTTATGGTGGGAGGAAGGGTTTGAATACATATGGATGAATGTCCAGATATGGTTAACAGAAAGTATTTATTTGGTACCATGGGAATAATTTAAAAAATATATATATATTTTTTTTCATGCAGTGAATTTTAATGCCCTGAGTATACTTTGGAAAGGATGATAATAATGATAATCAGTCAATTCATAATTGCTAATTAGTTAATTCAATCAACTCCCATTAAAATATCATTAGAAAAAAAAAAAAAAAAACATTTCACACTTAAAACCCTATAAAAAAAGAACTTAAAAATCCTTAAAGATGTCCTTATTATATATATACTAAAAGATGTCCTCAAAATATATATCCTACGATGTCCCAAAACCGTTCACAGAGACATCCTATACTCAAAAGCAGACCTTCCTCCCCCCCCCCCTTCCCCCCTACAAGTTTTATCCCACACGCTACAAGGATGGGGCCCTTTGTAAGGTAGTCACTTGTTGTAGTCTTAGGGCTATTGTCTCTTTATGAAGACTATCTTGACTTCTGTAGTTCGTGGTGTTGTTTTGTGAATTGTTTTTATCTTCATTTTTGCTTGTTTGTTGTTGTTTTTTGTTGTTGTTGTTTGTTGTTGTATGTGTGTGTGTTGGGGGGGAGGGGAGGGGGGTGATGGGAGGGTAGGCCTAGAAGAAGGAATTTGGAAATTTGATAGAGTAAAGAGATCCGTTTGTAGGTGAAAATTTAAGGTGTACGTGGACGTTTAGACACACATACACACACACAGACACACATGCATACACACACACACACACGCACGCACGCATACACACACACACACGCACGCACGCATGCACACACATACACTCTCTCTCTCTCTCTCTCTCTCTCTCTCTCTCTCTCTCTCTCTCTCTCTCTCTCTCTCTCTCTCTCTCTCTCTCTCTCTCTCTCTCTCTCTCTCTCTCTGAAGATGAAAAAAAAGAGAGATTGAAAGAGAAGAGAGACAAACAGACAAAAACAGGAAATGAGTAGACAATGAAAATTAAAGATAGGAGAAGGAGAAGGAAGATAATGAGAGGAAGAGAAAAGGATTGATAGATATATTATAGATATAGATAGATAGAAGAAGGAGATAAGTGGGGTGGATAAAGAAGAAGGGAGGTAGATATAGAAAGGTGAAGAGAGAGATTGGAAAGAGGAGAGAGAGAGAGAGGGAGAGAGAGAGAGAGAGAGAGGGAGAGGGAAAGAGAGAGGGAGAAAAAGAGAGAAAGAGAGAGAGAGAGACTTTTTGACGAGTTTATTGAGACAAGAGAGAGGGAGAAAGAGAGAGGGAGAGAGAGAAAGAGAGAGAGAGAGAGAGGGAGAGAGAAAGAGAGTAATCGGACCTAGAAGTTACGATCATGAGATGTTATTCTGTTAAAGTAGAAAATAAAAAGGGGAATAGAATAATAAGAGATAATAATGAATAATAGAAATAAAAATGCCGAAGACGTCGAGAGGAAACACTCCAGCGGGTAATTCAAAGAAAAAATAATGAATAGATTTAATTAATAGATAATATTTTTTCGATGATTCCCAACACTAAAGACATGGTGCCTTTGCCCCTTCACACCCCTCACCCTCCCTCTTTAACCCCCCCCCTCCCTTCCCCTCCCTGCTTCCTCTCTCCCTTGTTCCTCTTCTCACTCTACCTCCTCTTCCTTTCTCACTTTCCTTTTCATCTCTCCCTTTCTCTCTCCCCTTCTCTCTTCCCACCCTTTCTCACCTCTCACACGCCCTCCCTCCTCCCACACTCCTCTTCCCAAATTCCCACCCCCTTTTTTCCCCCTATCCCCACTCTCACACCTGTCTCCCCCCCCTCCCCTTCCTCATCCCGCTCTCCCTCCCTCTTCCCCCTTTACCCTCTTTCCCACCCCCTCTTCCTCTCCTCTCGCACCCCCTCTCCCACACCCCTCTTCCCCATCTCCCCCCCCTCCCACCCTACCCCTCCCAACCTCCCCCTTTACCCCTCCCCCCCCCCTTCTCCCCCCTCCCACACTTTCCTCCCCCCTTCCCCCCTCCCACACCTCCCACCCCCACCTTCCACACCTTCCTCCCCCCTTCTCCCCCCTCCCACACCTCCTCTCCCCCTTCCCTCCCACACCCTCCCCCCTCCCTCCCTCCCCCCCTCCCCCCCCCTCCCCCTTCCCCCCACCCACTATACACCCTCCTACACCCCTCCCTCCCCCCTTCCACCCTCCCACACCCCCCCCTCCCATACCATCCTCCCACACCTTCCTCCCCCCTTCCACCCTCCCACACCCCTCCCCCCCTCCCCCCTTCTCCCCCCTCCCACACCTTCCTCTCCCCTCCTCCCCTTCCCTCCTCTTCCTCCCCCCACCCCCTTTACCAACCTCCCACACCTACCCCCCCTCCCATACCATCCTCCCACACCTTCCTCCCCCCTCCTCCCCTTCCCTCCCTCCTCCCCCACCTCCGTCGCCTCAGCCTCAATGAGCGAAGGAATGCCTCTCGCGTGACCAATCAATTGCCGTAAATCCTGCCCATTGGAACTGCTCTTCGGGTCCTCAAGGCTTGGCATTACGGAATTAGGGGAAAAAAATCGTGATTTATAAAAAAAAAAAAAAAAAAAAAAATACGGGATTAGAAAAAAAATACGGGATTTAAAAAAAAAGGGGGGAGAAGAATATTTTTAAGAAAAAAATATATATACGGGATTTTAAAAAAGAAGAAAAAGATTAGGGGGAGAAGAATATTACGAGATTTATACAAATAAAACAAAAAAAAACAAAAAAACAAAATACGGGTTTTCACAAAAACAGAAAAAGGGGGAGAATAATATTACGAGATTAAAAAAAATGAATTAATAAATGAAAAATAGAAATACTGGATTTAAAAAAAAGAGAGGACAATTACGAGATTTAGGAGAAAAAAATATTACGGGATGAAAAAAAAGAAGAACATTACGAAATTTAGAAGAAAAAAATACGGAATTAAAAAAGAAAGAGAGACAGAGAGAGAGAGAGAGAAATAAATATATATTGTTTAGAAATAAAGTTGCTTTGGAAGAAACACAACGTTGCTTTGAAGAAAAGAAACGTTTCTTTGAGAAAAAAAAAACGTTTGAGAGAAAGACAAAATTGCTTTGAGAGAAAAAAAAAACACGTCTCTTTAAATTGAGAATAAAAATCACAGTTACATCAATTTTGAAGCGATGTTTAACTTGACACTTTAAAATGGTTGATAATTATGGTATTTTTCTATCTTTTTTTCTGGGGGGGGAGGGGAAGGGGGGAGGGGGGAGGAAGAGGGATCTCTTTGAAGAAAATAAAGATAGTATTTTTGTCGGAACTATTGGGCATAATTATACTATAGTCGCTATGGTAATTTTGGGTGGGGGTGTGGAGGAGGGGGGGGTGTATGTATGTGGGAAGAGGGGGGTGGGGGGGGGTAGTGGGTGTTGTATGAGTGTATATGTGTGTTTGTTTGTTTCCCATGTTTGTATGTATGTGTGTATATGTGAATCGAGGGCCATATTTTCTTTCCTTTTTTAAGAGAGAAGAGAGAGAGAGAAAAAGGAAGATGGGTGGTAGACGCAAAGAGTGAGTGCGTGTCGTATTTGTTTGTGTGTTTGTGGCTTTGCGGCCGAGTCTGTCACCCTGATATCTCGGTACAAGGAATGAGTCAATCTCGGCCTCTTCTCCTCCCTTGTGGCTTGCCCTCGGGGGAAGTGGCTAGCTGGAAGGGAGGTTTTTATTCCTGGTAAATAAATTTTTTCCCTCGCCGGCTGCCCGACATTTTTATAAGGTGGAGGAAGTTCCGTTTTCTTTACGGGTAGGGAGGGTTGGAGGGGAGACTGACTTAAATTATCTGGTATTTATTTAATTCTTTATTAATTCTTTCGTCTGTATTTCATTTAGGATTTTATCTTTTTTATCTATATATTTATTTATTTTGCTGTTTGTTTATGTGTCTTTTTTATTTTTCGTATCCTTTTTTCTTTATTTATTTACGTTTTTTTTTAAGGGGAAGGGGCGGGGGTGGAGGTGGGGGTAAGGGGGGTGGGGGTGAGGGAGGGAGGGGGAGGGGGAGGCTTGCTATCAGTGTAAGGTTGTTCCTATCTCAAGATCGGTGAGATAATGTGATGGTTTGTTTAGTTTACTATAATTAGTTGTGGTGGTGTTTCATTCAAGTTTATGTTATTGTAATATACACATTCACTCCCACACAAACAAACACACGCAAATATAGAACCCCCTCCCTTCCATATTCCTACCCCCCCACTTCCCCCTCCCCCCCCCCCACACACACACACACTCACCCAAAGAAACACACACAAAACCCCCACCCTCCCACACCCCACCCCCACACATAAATAACTCCCCTCCCCCCCCACACACATACAACCCCTCCCCACACACAACTCCCTCCCTCCCCCCTCCCCCTTCCCCCTCCCCCACCCACATACACAACACCCCCTCTCCTATCCCCTCACCCCTCCCCCACACACATAACCCCACCCACACACACACACAACCCCAACCCCCCCCACACACAACCCCCCCACATCCCCCCATCCCCACACACCCCTCACCCCCCATCCCCACACACACCACCTCACCCCCACACAACCCCGCACCCACACACACAACCCCCCCCCCACACAACCCCGCACCCACACACACAACCCCCCCCAGAAAACCCCCCATCCCCACACACACAACCCCCACACACCCACCCCCACCCAACCCCGCACCCCCATCCCCCACCCTCCCCCACCCAACCCCGCACCCAACCCAACCCACACAGACGTGCCTCTAACTTTTTCCTTCCCGCCAGACGGTCGGTGCCCCTTGTTCAACGCCCATTGTCCCTCCAGGTGCAAAGGACGAGCTTCGAGGTCCAGCTCGAACTTAAGAACAAGTGGGACGGGATTTTATTGATTTTATTGTTCTCCTTTGTGTCTTTTTTTTTTTCTTCTTCTTCTTCTTCTTCTCTTCTTCTGTGCTTTATCTGTGGTTTTATTTTTTTTTTTCTCGATTTCTTATTTCTTGTTGTTGGTCTTCTTCGTCTTCGTCTTTCTCTTCTTATTCTTTCTCTTTGACTTCGTCTTTTTCTTAGTCTCTGGTTTTCCTCTCTTCCTTCTTCTCTCTCTTCCTTCTTCTCTCTCTCTTTCTCTCTCTCTCCCTCCTTCCTCCTTCTCTCCCTCCTTCTCTCTCCCTCTCTCTCTCTCTCTCTCTCTCTCTCTCTCTCTCTCTCTCTCTCTCTCTCTCTCTCTCTCTCTCTCTCTCTCTCTCTCTCTCTCTCTCTCTCTCTCTCCCTCCCTCCTTCCCTCCCTCCCTCCCTCCCTCTCTCTCTCTCTCTCTCTCACTCCCTCCTTCCTCCCCTCCCTCCCTCCCTCCTTCCCTCCCTCCCTCCTCCCCTCCTCCCCACCTTCTCTCTCTCTCTCCCTCCCTCCCTCCCTCCTTCTCTCTCTTCCTCCCTCCTTCCTCCCCTCCCTCCCTCCCTCCTTCTTCTTCTCCTTTTACAACCACTAACTATATTTTTCTCTAAATTCTTTTTAATTCTTCTTTATCTTTCTTTGCCTTCCTCCCTCTTTTATCATCGTGCATTGTCTTCTAGGTTCATGATTTTTCTTCTTCTTCTCTTTCTTCTATTTTTTTTTTCTTTTCTTCTTCTTGTTCTTCTTTTTTCTCCCATTGTTTTCTTTCTTTCTTTCTTTTTTTCTGCTTCTATTTTTTTCTTTCTTTCATCTCTCTTTTTTCCTGATTTTCTTTTGTTTCCTCTGTCCTCTGGCCTTTTCTTTGCTTCTTCTTATTCTTATTCTTCATCTTCTTCTCCTCCTCCTATTCCCCCTTCTCCTCCTCTTTCTCCTTCTTGCTTTCTTTGTTTCTCTCTGTTTCTCTTTTCTCATATTCGCTTTCCTCTACCTTTCTGCTTCTGATTCATGTTTTCCTTCTTCTTTTCTTATTTCTCCTTCCTGCCCTCCTTCCCTCCCTTCCTCTCTCCTTCCCTCCCTCCCCTCCCCCTTCTCTCATTCCCTTCCTCCCTCCCTTTCTCTCTCCTTCCCTCCCTCCCCTCCT
>NW_028234444.1:19464325-19466825 GCF_977035675.1 Penaeus japonicus | reverse complement strand
TGTGGTCAAGCGTGCCTCCTCGGATGTGTGTGGCGCCCCCAGTGGGCCAGTGAGTGAGGTGGTGGCGACGGATATATTCAAGGAGAGGCAATCCACTACGGTTCGGGTGGGGAGAGATCACCTAAGGCAGGGTGGCGGGCATTAAAGTCACCCATATAAACTATGCCATGAGAAGGAGCAGTAGGGAGAGCAGGGAGGTTGATCCTTCCAGGTGCAGAGTAGACGTTGCAGAGCCACAGCTTCCCATCACCCACAGTGACTTCAAAGAGCTGGAATGTCATGTCGTTATCAGTAGAGTAGCGCAGGAGTATATGGGTTATTGAAGAATGAATGTAGCTCACGAGGCCGTTTCTGGCGTAATGGACATAAGGGATGTAGCCTGGGAGTGGAGGGGCATCTTCCCCGGGCATGTGGCCACCTACAAAAGCTTCTTGTATGAATATAACATGTGGATGGTGGTGACCTATGTATGTTTTAAGTGAAGCAAGCTTTGAGTAAGTCCTCATTCCACAGGCGTTCCAGGAGATAATGTGAAGCTGCATCCTGCTAGTGAAGTTCGTGTCTAGGTGTACAGGAGACTGGTGGGGACAATGACGTTGAGGCAGTATCACTCTGAGGTGTGATTCGTGGTAGCTTCTTGAAAAGATGGTCACAAATTCTTTCGTAACCAGCAGCGAGGTATTCCATTTTCTCGGAGAAGGTGGTAACAGTTGCAATGATGGTTTGGTTGGAGTCGACGAGTGTGGCGAGGGTGCGCTCAGTGGTAGCTTGCTGGGCTGCCAGACCTTCGATGTGAGACTCAATAGCATCAAAACGTGCTGTAACTGCTGCGCATCGTGCCGTCAAGTTGGAAACGGCCTCACGAAGGGCAAGGATTTGTGGTGACTCAGTCTGGGTAGAAGCTGGAGGTAGTGAGGCAGCGCCCATTGGTAGTTGTGGTAGTGGTGGCGGTGGTGGTAGTGGTAATGGCTGGGAGGGGTGGGCAGTGTGCGAGGCAGCAGATGGGGAGCGTTTGGCACAGCCGTGCCACACATTCACTCCAGGTTGGTGACAGCGAGGGCATTTCCACATCGTTGTGTCTGGGGTGGGGGTGAAGACTGCTCCGATGTAGAATTAGCATCAGTGGTGGTGGCTGCTGGGATTGCGGTGTGGGCAGTGCGGAAGAGTGAGTGCCGGAACACCAGCCACACTTGTCGGAGGAGGCAGAACAGTACCGGAGATATGTCCAATTCCCCAACACTTGTAGCACCAAGGCTGTTCATCTTTCATCCTTCTAAACTCACTGGTGGAAGGCAAGGAAGGAAGCTGAAGCAGAATGTTTGGTGGTGGTGGTCTGGAAGGCTCCAGGTGACGACGAGCCTGTTGATGGTGTGCCATGTTGGTGGAAGCGACGCGCTGTGTATATGCAGGAAGCTCCTTGGCTAGTGACGGGTCCATGCGACAGGTACCGGGTGATAAGATACGAGGGGAATTTTCTTGGTCTGTCAACCGAGTCTTGAACATCAAGCTTCAAGGACAAAAACTCCCCTTCTGTGGCTCTTTGTATGATGTCAGCACGCCTTCGTGAGATGTATACAAAACGGAGGTGACAGCTGACATTTTCACCTCGGCTAATTCCCGTTCAAGGCAGAATGTCTTAGTAACATCAGAAAGCCACCGAATCTTCACATCCACACCTGGCTTGTCAAAGAACATAAGCTTGACATACGAGTCTCTTGGACAAATGCAGGAGGGACATAAGAAGCATTAGATGACCTGTAGGGATCAAGGTTGTATGGAGAAAGTTTGCGAGCCATGGGTAGAGATGTTTCAGTGAGCTTGGATGACTTAGGAGTGGGAGAGGACGGTTCACTCGAATCCGACACCTGCTCCATGGGTCGCTTGGTAAAGGTGAGAGGCTGAGTGGTAGGGTGGGGGGCCTTAGCTTGAGGCAAGGGAGCAGAACCAGAATGATCCATGGGTTTTAATGGTGGCCAGTGATTATCTACGTCATCCTCGTTGTCAGTGAGGGCGAGATCGTCCTCAACATCGGCAAGGGTGCCAGGGCCAGAGTAGTTCATATTGTCTAAATTTTATTAACCTCAGAGTCGGCAACAATCTCTAGCGGGGTAAAATGACGTAGGCGTGACGTCACCACGCCACACCCCGTACTGCGCATGCGCAGACCGGGGAAATCCGCGCGAGAGGGAAGCAACGAAAATTTTAAATTTTTTAGGCTATTTACTGGCTAAGTCCAATACCCTCAAAAACCTATATGCCACAAAACAGTTGACTGGTGCTCACTCTCTATTTCTGCCAAGGATGGAAGCCAGCAGATCGCTAAATCCCCAGAAATTTCCTTAAAAAGTAGAGAGCTCTCTGAGATGTTTGTTTACATTCAAGCGTGGCGCGGGCGAGGACATTGACATTTGGACATTGTTTTGGTCCAACACCCTCACTTTGGTGGGTACTAAAGTTTGACTCTAGAAACACTCATCTTTGTATTTTCAGTTTATTTATT
>NW_028234444.1:19449555-19452055 GCF_977035675.1 Penaeus japonicus | reverse complement strand
AACAGCTGATTGGTTGTTCCAAACAGCTGATTCGTTTTTCCAAACAGCTGATTGTTTTTTTCCAAACAGCTGATTCGTTTTTCCAAACAGCTGATTCGTTTTTCCAAACAGCTGATTCGTTTTTCCAAACAGCTGATTCGTTTTTCCAAACAGCTGATTCGTTTTTCCAAACAGCTGATTGTTTTTTTTCCAAACAGCTGATTGGTTTTTCCAAACAGCTGATTCGTTTTTCCAAACAGCTGATTGGTTATTCCAAACAGCTGATTGGTTATTCCAAACAGCTGATTGGTTATTCCAAACAGCTGATTGGTTATTCCAAACAGCTGATTCGTTTTTCCAAACAGCTGATTGGTTATTCCAAACAGCTGATTGGTTATTCCAAACAGCTGATTCGTTTTTCCAAACAGCTGATTGGTTATAACAAACAGCTGATTGGTTATAACAAACAGCTGATTGGTTATAACAAACAGCTGATTGGTTATTCCAAACAGCTGATTGGTTATAACAAACAGCTGATTGGTTATTCCAAACAGCTGATTGTTTTTTTCCAAACAGCTGATGCTGATTGGTTATAACAAACAGCTGATTGGTTATTCCAAACAGCTGATTGGTTATAACAAACAGCTGATTGGTTATTCCAAACAGCTGATTGGTTATAACAAACAGCTGATTGGTTATTCCAAACAGCTGATTGATTATTCCAAACAGCTGATTGGTTATTCCAAACAGCTGATTCGCTTTTCCAAACAGCTGATTTAATAACGTGGATGAGTGATTGTCAGCTGTTGAGTTCATTTACTGCTGTATAGTGTGGTTTTAAAACTGGGAATTGGTTTATTTCTCATGTGGGATTTTCACGATGTTAGAAAGTTATTTTCAAGTCAGTATGTTAGGATGTTTGATCATAACAACATAGAGGGATATTATAGTTCGAAAAAGTTTTATATTTTATATTGCATATGTATATATACATATTCACACCATATATATATATATATATATAATATATATATATATATATATATATATATGGAGAGAGAGAGAGAGAGAGAGAGAGAGAGATGCCCGTTATTATATAGATATATATATATATATATTTATATATATATATATATATATATATTATATTATATATATATATGTATATATATATATATATGATACAGATATATATATATATTATTATATATATATTATATATATATATATATAGAGAGATATATATACACTCACACACACACATCTATATATATATGTATATATATATATATATATATATATATATATAGAGAGAGAGAGAGAGAGAGAGAGAGAGAGAGAGAGAGAGAGAGAGAGAGAGAGAGAGAGAGAGAGAGAGAGAGAGAGAGAGAGAGAGAGAGAGAGAGAGAGAGAGAGAGACTATATCTCCCTTTTTAACAAAATATGATATTTCACTTAAAATAAGCTGTCAGTAGGACAAAGACCATTCATTATTAACCAGGTCATTACATAATACAAGGTACCTTTTAACAACAAAGTAAAACTAACCTCAGGTGACCTAGCGTGACCTAGCTATTTAGTGGTTACCAATAACAGGTAAAGTCATTTTAACTAAATAGATAGATATATTCATATATCGAATAGACACGCATTCTTAGATAGATAGAACTTATCTATTAAACGTACTTTATAACTATAATTTACTGTACAAGAATCAGTTTATATATTTAGTCAATTATGATTCGAAATCAAAGATTACAGGTCAGGTCAAATCATTAGGACAGACAGATTTTACAAAGTGATATTTGACCTTCGTTGACCTAGCATTATGTAATGAGACATGTGACCCCCGAAAACAGGTGACATACTTAAAGACACAATTTATCGCAAAACTAAAATAACACAAAAGAAAAAAAAAATCGATTTGATATTTCTAAAAAAATCAGAAAAAAAAAATATATCACCGTCATTTGCAACAAAACACCTGCTGATTGATTAAACTAATTAATGACGTCACAATTATCTCAATTTCGCGAGCTAATGTTAGTTATTTGTTCGCATATCCTCACTTGAATGAAAGTTCCATTTTGTAGGATTAGATATTACATCATAGAAGGAGTGAACAGCGTGGTACAATTCCCGGGAAAAGGGTAAGAAATTTGTTCATTTGTACAGTTGGTGTTGTTGTGGGTTACAAGCGGTGTGGAAGAGAGGGAGAAAGGGAGAAGAAGGGAGGGAGAGTCAGAGAGAGAGAGAGAGAGGGAGATAGAGAAAGGGAGGGAGGGAGGGGGGGAGGGAGAGAGAGGGAGAGACAGAGGGAGAGAGAGAGAGAGAGAGAGAGAGAGAGAGAGAGAGAGAGAGAGAGAGAGAGAGAGAGAGAGAGAGAGAGAGAGAGAGAGAGAGAGAGAGAGAGAGAGAGAGACAGACAGAGGGAGAGGGAGGGAAAGAGAGGGACAGAGGGAGAGGGAGGGAGAGAGAGAGAGACAGAGAGGGAGAAAGGGAGGAAGAGAGACAGACAGAG
>NW_028234444.1:19427055-19437055 GCF_977035675.1 Penaeus japonicus | reverse complement strand
TTCCGACATTACTCTTACACTATCACAGGGTCTCGTTCACTCTTCACAGCAACTCCCTCTTTGAAGGTCAATAAATGGTGGAAATGCAAAACAAATGCATGGGGGAAATAAACTCTTTTAATACAAAAAGAACGAACCCAAATATTGGGTCTTTGTACTTCTCTCGCCGACCAATGAAGAAAAAAAAATATATAAAGTGGGATGACGGGTCAGAATGACTGTGCGAATGATGATAATAAAAAACATGAGTGATCAGGGTCAGCTGATCAGGTCAAAAGAGACAAATTATGAATGAGGATGAAGAGCGATGAAGAACAAAAAAAATCAACAAAATTCTGTCCAGACGAGGCTTCCCTCAGGAGGATCTTAACACTTCTTGGACGTATTTACAAACTATATAAATTATCCTTTGGCATTCATGGGGAATAAACACCTGGCCGAAGATCACCCCGTCTGGACAAAAGTCTTCTGTACACAACAAAAATACATATATTGCACACACACTTTTCTTCTTTTAGGGGGAGGGGAGGGAGGGGGAAGGGGGAAATAAAGTGATTTCTTTTCCGACAAAACCCGCGGGGAGGAACCTAGGGACGGGACAGTCATCATAAGCCTAGTCTCTTGAGGCCCGTGCGAGGTAGCGTAGAGCGGCTCTTCGACTGCTTGTTCTCGGCCGCCCACGACTTGGACTTGCTGCGGTGGAGCTTGAGGTCCTCGGCGAAGTTGGCGTCCAGCATCCGGACGTACTCGTGAGGGGTGCACAGCTCGGGGTGGGACTCGAAGAACGCCTTGTAGCCGCCCTCCAGCAGGTACGTCTCCGGGAAGTGCAGGGCGGGGTAGTGCTCCTTGTTGCGCTTCCGGTCGAACTCCCGCAGGAGCCTCTGGGCCTTGGGGCCGCGCTCGGCTGAGAACTCGCAGTGGAAGATCAGGATGTGCCTCGGGGCTTCCTCGCTGGGGATCACGGGCGACCCCTTCTGCAGCTCGAGGTGGTCGAGCACCATCTGGGGGTGGTTCCACATCTCGGCTCCCTGGATGTGGCCGCCCTCGTACTCGTAGGGGTATCTGCAGTCCAGGATCTTGAAGGAGGCGATCGAGTTCTTGAACTTGCCTCTGACGATGTCGGCCATGGTGTCCACGCTGATGGCGTTCAGGTCCGGGTGCTTTCCGCCTTCTATCGTGGGGAGGGCGATGGGTTTGGAGAAATCGCCCGTCAACTGCCCGTGGTGATTAGCTGCGGAGAAGAAGGGGGATCATTAGCAACATATTCCCGATACCGAACTCGGACGAAAAGAGCAATGCATTATTACATGTCGACACACAAACACCACAGATCTTGCAAAGATACTTACAACACTTGTTCAAGGCCTTCATGATGGACACGTGGCTCTCGGAGTGGCTTCGCTGGAGCTTGGGCTTGACGGTGTGTGTCGTGCTGGCCTCGGGGGCCGAGTTCTGTCTGAGGGCGAGTGGAGATCGGAGGTTTTCACTGGATGTCGCCGTGACGACGGTGGTGGGGGCGTTGGAGGTGAGGGGCGACGCTCCTGCATCTTCCTGTCGTCGCCGCTTGCAATCCACCTGTGATGAGAGGTCGGTGGGGGGCTGGGGGCGCTTGAAGGACAGGGACTCCAGGGATGGCTTGATGGAATGCACCTGTTGGGAGGAGGAGAGCGTTAGTTATGTATGCAAATCGCCAGTCTACTTTGGTTAGAAACTGCAACAATATTGCAAGATATTCAACACCAAGCCAATAATTATGAGCGAACTGGAACTTACTCTGGATGAGGTGGGCGTGGTGTCGAGCATGGACAGACACCTTCTGATGGATGGGCGGGCGTTGAAGGTGGTGGTGGTGTTGGTGGAGAGGGTGGTGGTGGTGGTGGTTCTGGAGGCCGCGGGCGGCTGGATGGGCGCCGACAGCAGGCTGGAGAATCCGATGGGCTGCTGCTCGAGCTGGTTGGGCACCTCGTCCATCAGGTCCATGAGCAGGGCGTCCTCCTCGTCGCCCTTGCTCAGGGACGAGAACTTGCGGAAGGGCCTTCTGCGGTCCTCGGAGGAGGAGTCCGAGGTGGACGAGACGGGCGTGGAGGTGGTGGAGGAGAAGATGGTGGTGAGGGTGGACAGGGGCTTCACGGGAGACACCATGGGCTGGGGCTTGGCGGGCGACAGGTCCAGGTTAAGCTTGCGGGGGGCGCAGCTGACGGGGACGCTGAAGCAGTCATCCTCAAGCTTCTTGCCGCTCTCGGAGTAGCCGCTGTCCTGGGAGTTGGTGTCGAAGTCCTCGGGAGGAGAAGGCTTGTGGGGGGAGTTGAAGACCCTCTTGGAAGGAGACACCAGCTGTTGAGGAAGAACAAAACGTTAGCAACAAATCACCAAACACACACAAACCATACAAATTACAACCGTAGCCACAAACACACGAACCCCTAATTATTCTCGTCATCCTGCTAATTGCAACCATAAGAACACCCTGCACGAGACGCTAATCTTGCTGTCAACCTACCTTGCTCAGGGGGCTGAAGTTGAGGTTCCTGTTGACTGTGTTCTGCACGTCCTTGAGCGGGCTGACGCGGGTGCGGGCGGGGATGACGGCGCTGTGGGAGGGCGAGTAGTAAGGAGAGGGGAAGTTCTCCTTGTTGCGGGAGAGGAGACGGCGGGAGGGGGACACGGGGCTGTCATCCTGGCCGGCCTCGGAGGAGAAGGACTCGTGAAGGAAACCTGAAGGAGACGGGAAGGACACACAATTAGCGACTGACACACAACTACAACCAACAAAAATACATCACACAACACCCACGAAACCTTGTAACTCACAAAACAACACCAAAAACTCAGCCAAAATAGGCGCATCACTCACTCGAACAGACAAGCGAAGCCTCGTGACACGACTGCGGGGTATCCGAGAGCGTGGACGAGAGGGAGAGCTTCCTCCGGGGGGTCTGAGAGAGGGACGCCCCGTGGTGTAGCGTGAAGGCCAGGTTGGACATTGGGGACAGGTCAGTGGAGGTGACCTGGGGGGACTCCGGCTGGGCTCCCCTCAGCACCGTCCGATACAGAACGTCGCGACTACTCATGATTACTGCCTGTGAAGGGGGAGAGAGAGAGAGAGAAGAGGTGAGGTTGGGGGTTAGAGAGAGCACACACATGGTAAAAACACCCTTTTTTCTCGGGGTTTGTGGATTTTTTAGCTCATCTCGTTTTTCTTTGCTATGAGAAAATATGTGGTACACTTATATATAAATATATATAAAGCACTTATAATCAAATTCACTGTTTCTATAAATAGTAACGGCTCGAAAACATAATCCACACTTTGCATCTATCTGCACATACTAGAACCACACACTCCATTATCCACACTTAAATAAATACACAACTACGGGAACCTCTAAACGACAACCGACAAGTTTCAATTCTCGATCGAAAATAAACTAAATAAATATAATAAAAAGAAAAGAAAAATTGTGGCAACAGCTCGACCTACTTCTGACGGCATAGCATCGGCTTTTATTTAACTTTTATTACTTTATTTCACTTCTATTGAAACTATGCAACGTACACACACACACTAAGTGTTCGTCTAAGTTCACTGACACTTAAAAAAAACTTAAAAGACACCAATCATGTTTACCTTTTAATATATTTCCGAAATTAAAAAGATTTTTTTCCTTTTTCCAAAATAAGCTCTTAAATAAAAACACTAATAAACGATTCTCCTTTTTTTCAATCTTCTTGCGCACTTGTATCACACTACGATCGTTCCATGGTTATATCCTTTGCTTTTGTTTTTTTCTTTTCCCTTTTCGAGCTTATTAATTTCCTCTTTTAGGTGTTGTCGGGAGGGAGAGAGAGATGGAACTGACTAAGTGTACGTCCTCCCGACAAGCATGTTAACGCGAGACTCCGAGGGAAGACGCTCGCCTCGGCCGCTCGCTCGCTCGCTCGCTAAGCCCCGCCCACTCCGCCCCGGAAAGACACTTTGGGAACGAGATGCACGACGACTCTTTTTCGATTTTGGGGGCGTTTGGAGGGGTTTTTGGACGGTTTGAAGGGTGGGGATGGAGGTTTTGGGTGGTTTGCTTGATTTGGATGATGGGGAGGGGGTTGTGGGAGGGTTTTAAGTGGGGGTTTTGGGGGAAAATCGTTTTGGGTGCGGGTGTCCGTGGTTGGTTATCGTCTGCCGACGAGGATGCGTTCTAGTATGCGCAGATGCCCTAAAAAAAAAAAAAAAGATATCACTCGATTCACACAACACCGTTCACTTCCAACGAAAACACGACGGGTATTTACCATTTCAAATAAATCTGCAACTACTATACACTGTACAACTTTCACATGCAACACATAATATCCTAAAAGATGTGACTAGCTTGGCTACACGACTTGGAATGCGTTCTAGCAGGTGGCGACGAGATGTAAATATTGCCAGGCGGATCCCCAAGCGCGCCTCGAGCTCGCTCCTGATTGGTCGGACTCATGCTCGCTCGGGATTGGTCGGCGCGAATCTTATGGAGGGAAATGGGGTGTCGACTTGGCTTTTACTTGTATTTTTATTTTCCTTTTTCTCTTTCATAGCTCAGGTTTGGTTATATTTCTATTTCTATTTTATTTTCGGTTTGATATATGCGAGGAAGAGTGTCTTTTCTTAAATATGTATTCGTATTTGGTTAAGTGCTGTATTGGGTATGGTTATTTTTTTCATGTTTTTTTCCACCAAAGGCATAAAATAGTTCTTTTTGGGGTCACGGTGGCACAATATATGCGCAGTTATTTCGAGGGGTCATCTTATATAATATATAAACGCTTCTCTAATAATATGGTGATATTAAAAGATCCATACGAGAGATTGACATATGCCTGACACTTTATTAAAATTCAAATTAATTAAATAATATGTTGGATTAAAATGCCGCACATCTATGCAAAGGCATAACATGTGTTAATAGTTGCATGATGTGGAGATCTTATATAGTTTCCAAAACTATTGTAAAATATATGTATTAGGAGTATGTGTGATTTTGTATTAATGAAAATATCTTTGAAATTGTTTCTGAGATAGAAATAACTAGATAGATCTCATAATCTTCTAATTGTAATAATTACTCAAATGCAAAAAAGAAGTGACACAAACAATAGGTCATGACATTTAACGCATTAAATCAACCTTAATTACGTTGTTTGCGACAAGGAAGAAAAATTCTGCGGGACGAAAACAAACAAATCGACGATCGCTTTCGGTGGCGTGAAATACCCGTAGAGTTTCGCCGATCTTTCCCTACAGCTGTTCACGTGACAATGACCTTAACATTGTTCATAAGATATTAATCCGTCCCTTGTAACGCTCATTATTCACTGTTGCAATTGCAATAAGGACCACAGATCAGTAATGAGAGGTTATATATGCTTATATATTCCTTATAAATGTAATATTACTGTAATGATTATATAGATTTAATAAACGTCATAGAGTGTACTTCACATTACCGGCCAGTAAAATAACGACTGTCATCTAAGAATATATATTTCGTTATCAGCTGTTGCACAAACGATCCCTAAATTACGATAGACGTAAAAATACATTTCAAATCTTTATTACCATATTTTAATTAGAATCTGCTATATATCACAAAAACTAAACAAGCAAAGATGTCTTAGTGTTGTTACGGCAACAAATATTATTTCATGCGCATTCTTTGGGAAATTTCATTATTGCGAGCTATGGCAAAATGCAACATCATTATAAATTTCGATTGCGACACCAATAACAATTAGGTTAACTCTAGCAGACAAAAAAAAATATTTAGCAACAAGTTCCATATACCTCCCTCCTTTAAAAACCTCCATCCTTAAAATATACAATTGCAATTTTAGCAAACATCTAAATACACCCTAGATTATGCAAAAATACGAAATAAATCAAAACAAAATGTATCTTTCTGAATCTCCCACATCTCCCAGTAATGACCACGGCAACAAGCAGTTTGCAGTCACTAACCACACAAACCACGTGGTTTCCCCGTCCTCTCGTTACTAAGGAAAGGGTGCTTGACCTTTTTTTGTCCAGGGTAGCAGGTTACGCCCAAGACACACTAGGTCATGACCTATGGTTATCGTAGACGAATGAGTCGATTTGAATATGTAGTTATGGAGGAGTTATTTTCCATGAATTTTGATTACTCTGATTTTTAAGTTTCGGATTCTGTGATATGATAAGTATTGAAGGATTCTGTTAAAAAAAAAGAAAACAAGGTTTTAAAAGAAGCATAGGTGTTCGCGCAAGCTTAGATAAAACCTCCGAAGTGCAGCTTACAAGGATCAATCTTTTTTGTCTTTGATTATCGCACTTCTCATAATTTCGAGCAAGCGCTAAGCTTAGTATCAACCCCCCCCCCTTTTCCCTCCTCCCCGTAATAGGCTTCAGACACAATAACCTACAATAATTCGTAAGTCGAAAGAGCGCCCGGCTTAGTAAGCTTAACAACTCCTCCATTACACAAAAGGCTTTCTTTCTCACTGTCACGGACATGTATTAACCGGCGGGTCCCCTTCGAAGTGAATTAACTGGACCCGCGTCACACACAGTTCAGGTGAAAGGAGAAAAACCCAAGGCATGTAGAAGATAGGTAGGGCGGTAGGACAGGCAGGCTAGGCGGTTCACATACAGAGCAGCTGCTACGAGACAAAGCGATGTAGGTATTATCTATGCGGGCCATTAAGCTGATACGGGCATTTCTCGCGGGCGCAGATAACAGGCACATTGTCTAACCCAGCCTGCACAGCCTTCTCGACATGGTGGCGACAGGCAAATGGGGGGGGGGGGAGACCCATGACAGGCAGCTGGAAGGCTCGGATAGTCATAAAATTCGGACCTTTCCTTCTCTAAGAATAGAAAATCTGTCCCCGTATGCCTGCCAACAGAACCTCCAAGTCCCCGGTATTAGCATCCACAAATTTCTATGCCTGTTAGACCGTTTTGGGTAATTGGCTAAGCTCGTGCGCGCGTTGGTAATTATAATGTCAACTGTGAATTTGTACACTATGCTGTCTAGCTCTAAGATTACCTGGTCATAAAAAGAGGTTGAATATACATGTGTATATATCTATATCTAGAGGACTATAGCAATGCAAAAATAAAATGACATGGGTAATATTACGTAAAATTCCTTTTTGAATATTGCCGTTTAAGAAATATGCCATGATTCTCATTTGAATTTACTCTATATCGTATTGAAGACACTCAACAAACAGCCTGCGAATCTATAACCTGTAAATTTAAAAAATAAAAACTATGTTGAAATAATAGGCCCGGGATTACATAAACCCATCGATAAAAAATTGGGCGAGGCTTTTTACTACTTGCAAAAAGCACGGGAGGGTGGGGGGAAGGGGGGAGGGGCTGGGATATTATGCATAGGTTAGGTCAGGGTTTAAGTTAGGTCGCTTAGGACATGCTTATTGTTTGGGGGGAGGGGATAGAGGGAGGGGGAGGGTCGTAGTACCTGGGGGTATTACTAGTCGTGGGAAAGGGGGAGGGGGGGAGGAGAGGACACGTCTTCTGACATTTTTATTGCCCTGCAAAGTTTAGATTCTTAGTTATACATCCTATGTGATTTTTTTTTCAAATTGATTCTCTAGAAGGAAAAAAAAACATCAATCGAAGCCAAGAAATTACTCATGTGACCACAAAACACCATGGCCGCCCACATACATGCTCCGCCTCGCCCAGAAATTGTGAATATTTTGGTAATTCTACAAAGAAACTGTGCGCCGCCGATGCAGTTGACTTTGACTATCAATCAATTGCATCCATGTTGCACTTCCGTTGTGGTTTTAGTCCGCGGAAATCAAGCATAAGGACGGTAGTTATTCTTTGCGTAAAGCGATTATCACAGCCTTCCAGCTTCGAGCGTTTCCGAAAATGCCAAAAAAAACATTCGTCACATATTTTGGCAAGAATTTTTTATAGGCCTCTCCATAGGTTAGGATTTTTCGGCGAGTCACATTGTCTCCTTTGAAAGTATATATATAATCAAGAAATGAGGAACACTTAAAATGGAAAGTATGTAAGTAGATACACGGGTTTTGGTACTGGATGAAAATTGTTTTAAAAATAGTTGACTATTGTGTAATACTGTCTAATAGGGACATGAGTGTAATACACGAAATCTAATGGGATCGCATTGGAAATAAATGTTCGAAGAACATTGTCAGACTATTACCAACAAGGAACTAAAAATTTCCATCTTTCCATAAAATACGTGAAGATTTGCCTGAGAGTGTGGAGGCCGCGACCATCGCTTGCTGAAAAAAAACATCAAGTAGCCTTAATGTTAAGATTAGTTGGTCTTTTCCAGAGCACAACGAGCGGAGGCCACAACATAACGTAAAGTAATCGAGTTTACATTTCCAATATGCAGATTATTTTGATGCATATATTTATAATGATTTTCACTATAATTATTAGTTTTTATTCTAATCTCCGTGTGGATCTAAAAATGAAAAAAATAAAAATACTCAATGACCAAACTGTACAATTTGCTCATGCACTAAATTTCCCACATGCAATACAAAAAACGAATCCTTACTTACGATAAATAGGCTTATTAAAATCTGTCTTCCACAGGGCATGGGGTCATCCAGAGCTCCTGAAGAAGGGTCACTACTAGCACTTCTCTAGCTTCGCCAGGTCACTTCGGACAGGCTAGGTCACGAAGTTGTCTTGGGTCAAGGGTAAAATATCAAAACCTACCATCAGATTCTTCTAAATCGTCGACGACCTACTGGTAAAATCCGCACATTTACCCACATACAAACACACATTCAAAGATTCCCTTTATCCTCCTAAGTAAAGAAGTAGGAATCCACAGAAATCAACGATGTTTTAAAATACAACTCGTTTTTTTTTCTTAACGCGTCACGGTTTAAAAAAGAAAAAAGAAAAGAGAATTTTCACACATGTATCAGTTAGTCGTAAAATGCTCCCGAAATGCGCTAATAGTCCTCATTGTCCCTTCGTAATTTCAACACTGAAGTTTTCCAATTTCATTCCTAGCAAAAGGTGTTGGCGATGAACCTGTTCCGCCGGCGGTAGCTTAGGTATTCCATCTGGTAGTTTGGTAATTACGAAGCAAAATGGCTGTTCGAATGTTTCTTGTTCTCTTTTTTTCCTTTTTTTTCTCTTATTTTTTGGAAAAGGATGGTTGAATGAAGACTCGTTTCGTTTTTAAGATTTAACGGTAATTTCGTGATTGTTGTGGAGACTCGGCGCTGTATTGAATGATATGAGATAAAGGTTTATTTCTGATGTAGACTGTTATTTAAGATAGATGGTGTTTCTGGAGGAACTATGTTCTATAACTATACACTTGGCCAGTTGTTGTAATCTTTCCGAAAATCGAGGGTTGCTGTAATGTACATTAATTACATATTTAACAAATGATATTGATAAAATTATTTCAATACATAAACAAACAATACAAACCACGGTATATCACACCGACATATTCTCAAAACATTTACTAAATTAAGGCCCCTGAGTGGGCGGAGAGGGAGAGAGAGAGAGAGAGAGAGAGAGAGAGAGAGAGAGAGAGAGAGAGAGAGAGAGAGAGAGAGAGAGAGAGAGAGAGAGAGAGAAGAGAGAGAAGAGAGAGAGAGAGAGAGAGAGAGAAGAGAGAGAGAGAGAGAGAGAGAGAGAGAGAGAGAGAGAGAGAGAGAGAGAGAGAAAGAAAGAAAGAGAGAGAAAGAGAGAAAGAGAGAGAGAGAGAGAGAGAGGAAGGGAAGAGAAGGGAAGGGCGGGGGAGGTGTGAAGGGAATCCCCACCCACATCAAGCACTCAAAGATAATCCGGATGTAGGCCTTAATCCACGCAAATTATCCACACCTGGCCGCACCTGGGGGCACTGGGCGCACTTCGCGAGCATATGTTAGGGCGTTCAGCGAGGAACCTGGATGTCTTGAGAAATGGTAATTTTATTCTTTACTGAAAATATAGACGGAGGGCGAG
>NW_028234444.1:19417055-19422055 GCF_977035675.1 Penaeus japonicus | reverse complement strand
ACTGAGCCTTTTTTTAAGCAGCTGGTGCCGACGATAGGCCTATGGACTGCGCCAGCTGGACTGTTTTTTTTTTATTTTTTTTTATTTATTTTTTTTTTTTTAGACGTTTGTGTTTGTTTCTGTGTGTTTGGGTGTGTGTGGGGTAGAGGTGGGGGGGGAGTAAGTGTGTGTGTGTGGGGGGGGGGGAAGAAGTGTGTGTGTGTGGGGGGGGGGGGGTAAGTAAGTGTGTATGTGTGTGTGTGTGTGTGTGTGTGTGTGTGTTTGTGTGTATGTAAGTAAATAAGTGTGTATGTATGTGTGTGTGTGTATTTGTGTGTGTTTGTGTGTATTTGTGTGTGTGTGTCTATGTTTATGGGCGTGTGTTGGCGAAGGGAGATGTCTTATATTGTACGCCCACTTGTTTGTATCTCAGGATATCTGTATTCATAACCTATGCTTATCATCCACATCCCAATACAAATCCTTCGTCACCACTGTCATCACCATTCTGTTCTTGCCTTGTTCTCGTTCTTCTCTTCCTTCTTCTACCTTCTACCTTTTTATCCTTCTCCTCCTCCTCCTCTTCCTTAATATTCTCCTCTATCTCCTTCTCCTCTTCTTCCTTATTCTTTTCCTCCTCCTCTTCCTCCTTATTTTCCTCCTCCTCCTTTTCCTTCTCCTTCTCTTCCCCCCTATTCTTCTCCTCACCCTCCTCTCCCTCCTCCTCCTCCTCCTCCTCCTCCTTCATCTTCTTTTCCTCCTCCTCCTCCTCCTCCTTCTTCTCCTCCCTCTCTTCCCCCCTTTATTTCTTCCGTCCAATCATTTCACATTCTGCCGGGGGGAGGGGAGGAGAGAGAGGGTGGGGGGGGTATGAATGAAGTGAATGATGAATGGAGAAAATTGTCCAAAAAGTAATTGATGTTTAGAGTACTTTTTTAAGGCATGAAGGGCGTAATTACGTAGGCCTATCACCCATTGATGATATATTATGAATGAGTGATTGATGAGCTTGTCATTGTCGCGTATTATCGATTTTTTTCATGAATCGTTTTCTTTTGAAATAATTTTGGATAATTTTGTGTTTTGATAACTTCCTTCTTGTTGTTATGGTTATCATGTGATTATAGCAGTTATCACTTATAGAAAAAATATATATACATATATCTATATACATACATACAGTATATATATATATATATATATATATATATATATATATATATATATATATATATATATATATAGAGAGAGAGAGAGAGAGAGAGAGAGAGAGAGAGAGAGAGAGAGAGAGATACATACATACATACACACACACACACACACACACACACACACACACACACACACACACACACACACACACACACACACACACACACAACACACACACACACACACACACACACCACACACACACATATATATATATATATATATATATATATATATATATATATATATATATATATATATATATATATATATTCTATATAAACATTATCAATAATATGAGTATGGTTATCACTATTATTACAGTTGCTTTTATAAATGTTATAGCTGTATATAACTGTTGTTGTCATTTCCTTTTTGTTATAGTTTCCATATACTGAGCAATGATTCCAAAATTAATTATGGTTGCAACACTAATAATATTAAAAAAATAATAATCATCATCACTAACATAATTCAACCCAACTCAACACAAGAAATACATCTGCAGAAACTACATGTCAAGTTATCTCTGTTATCTCTGTTATCAAATCTTTAATGATAAGATATCTCTTGTTTTGAATATGTTTAATAACCTTTCCCTTCATCCCGCCATCTTGTACATTTGTCCATATATCTATATAAATGTATCTTAGTGATAATGCTCTCTCTTGTTGTTATTGTTTACTTATGATTACTTATAGGAGTGTGTTTATAAGTATGTAAATCAGTGCATATCATAGTGTATATAATTAATCCTTGCGTATTTTGTCTTGTAATAAGTAACTTTCGATTTCATTTTATCTTATTTTCCAATAAGTCATCGGTTTCATAGTCTTTTTTTTAAGGAAATAAAATCATTGTTATTATAAATTTCTAAAAAAAAAAAAAAAAAACATCGTATTTTCAACTCCTTTTGAATCCATAATACCGTCGCATAAAAACAAAACATGGCAACTCACCTTCCGGGGGGTTGCCTAATGGTACATTCGAGAGGAACTTGCAATTCATCCCTGCAAGATGCAGTTGGTAAGTTGGCTGCCAGAGAGAGCCCGGTTCAAGGTCGCTGACAAAACCTCGTTGCTTGCAAGTTGATGAGCGTTGGTGCTTATATTGCAAGTGTTTGCGTCTTTTAGTTCTTTTTGAATTTCTCTCTTTCAGTCGTGTTTTTTTTCTTCTTTGTTCCAATTCTCTTTTTTTTCTTTTGCTATGATTATTTTTCTGTCTTAGATTATGATCTTTCTTTTTTTTCTTCTCTTCCTCCTTCTTATTCTACTTTTTCTTTTCCCTTATATTCTTTCGTCTTCTTCTCCTCCTCCTCCCCCTTCTCCTTTTTCTTTTCCCTCCTATTCTTTCGTCTTCTCCTCCTTCTCCTTCTCCCTTTTTCCCTCTTATTCTTTCGTCTTCTTCTTCTTCTCCTCCTCCTCCTCCTCCTCCTCCTCTTCCTTCTTCTTCTCCTCCTCCTCCTTCTCCTTCTCCCTTTTCTTTTCCCTCCTATTCCTTCGTCTTCTTCGTCTTCTCCTCCTCCTCCCCCTTCTCCGTTTTGTTTTCCCTCCTATTCCTTCGTCTTCTCCTCCTCCTCCTCCTCTTCCTTTTTTTCCCATCTTCCCTCCTTCATATCCCATTTAATTAACTCACCTTCTTCTCACACACGAACTATTACAAACCGAAATTGTTTCTTCCTAATATATATTTTTTATCACAAACTACATCAATTCATGACAATTCATAATATTTCACAATATTAGCGCGCCTTATTAATTAATAAGTCTTGGTTATTTTTCTCTATTTTTCTAATAGTTAAGAAAATTCATATCTACTTAGATGTTAGAAATTTTCTCATGATAAAGCTTATGTGTATATATATATATGTATATATATATATATATATATATATATATATATATATATATATATATATATGTGTGTGTGTGTGTGTGTGTGTGTGTGTGTGTGTGTGTGTGTGTGTGTGTGTGTGTGTGTTTGTGTATGTGTGTGTGTGTGTGTGTGTGTGTGTGTGTGTGTGTGTGTGTGTGTGTGTATGTATTATTTTCCTATAAATTCAATAAAGCGTTGAGTAATGTGAGAAAGAATCCAAAATTTTGGTGCCACATATACGGTACATCCCTGAAGACAGAAATTAATATGTCCTTTTGTCCCTATATAAAGACGAGAGGGAAGGGAGGGAGAGAGGGAGGGAGGGTGTAACCTAACTTCTCCCCTTCTCCCCTCCCTCCCTCCACCTCCTCCTCCCTTTCTGTATCCAAAATAACATAGCTCATGATAGGCCTACGACCGTAAATTACTATGCCTCGCCTTACATTAAGGGCATTTCAGACCCACTATCGGAAAGGATGCTTTGGCTGAGGGAGGGAGGGAGGGAGGGAGGGAGAGAGGGAGGGAGGGAGGGAAGAAGGGAGGGAAGGTGGGAGGGAGGGAGGGAAGGGAGGGAGGGAGGGAAGGCGGGAGGGAGGGAAGGCGGGAGGGAGGGAGGGAGGGCAGGAGGGAGAGAGGGGGAGGGAGAGAGTGAGCGAGGAATAGCAGACAAAAAGGGCGTCCACCCCTTTAGAATTTGCCCTTATAAGGGTTAAGGTGGGTGGGCAGGGAGAGTTAATAAGTAATAGGAGATAGAGTGATAAATAAGACCTCCAGAGTGCTGTAACCTGCGGGAGACTGACGTTAGCCCATTCCGCCCTCACTTTTCTCCCTCATTCTTAGCCAGCCTCGTGAGATGACCTTAGCTTTGAGACCAATACCTTTTCTAACCCTTTGGCACAGGGCTTTTGGCAGCTTTGTGGGACTCTAAGGTCCGTGATGTATGAGTAATTGTGAGTGATTGTGTGTGAGTCCGTAGACATATTTTGAGTCCTTGAGGTTAGGTCGGGGTTGTCTTTCTCATCTTCTTAGTTAAATTCTTCGGTTATCACCCTAATTCCGCGTGTCATAAATATTTCCCCAGACCGTCACCCTTAGTTAACCTCCTACAGGTTCACAATAACCCCATTAGCTCTTCACGTCACCACCCTAACATTCCGTTTCATTATAGACACTCTATCTTAACTTACACTCTTTCTTAACCTACACTCTTTCTTAACCTACTCTTCCTTAACCTACACTCTACCTTAACCTACAGTCTTCCTTAACTTAACCTACACTTTAGTTTTCTTTCCCAACCTACAGTCTTTACTCGTAAGCTCTCGTGTGGATCTTCAACCTTCTTTTTTTCTTCTTCTTCTTCATCTCCCCAAATCTATCATCATCTTTTTTCATTTGACCGCAAAATCATACGGGTTTGAATCTTCATCAGTCTATCTAGTTAGCAATTATCTGTCAATCTGTGAGAGGATTGCAACACGCCTGGTTGAGAAATCGTTTTTTTCCATAGTTTTTTCGGAAAAGGGCGGGATCTTATCATATATCTATATATATCTGACTATTTATCTATATCTATCTGTCTATTTATCTATATCTATATCTATCTATCTATATTTATCTATCTATCTATATTTATCTATCTATCTGTCTATCTATCTATCTATCTATCTATATCTATATCTATATCTATCTATATCTATATCTATCTATCTATATCTATATTTATCTATCTATCTATCTATATCTATATTTATCTATCTCTATCTCTATCTATCTATCTATCTATACCTATATCTATATCTATCTATCTATCTATTGCTCTCTCTCTCTCTCTCCCTCTCTCTCTCTCTCTCTCTCTCTCTCTCTCTCTCTCTCTCTCTCTCTCTCTCTCTATATATATATATATATATATATATATATATATATATATATATATA
>NW_028234444.1:19402055-19409555 GCF_977035675.1 Penaeus japonicus | reverse complement strand
TTATTATTATTATCTCCTCACTATCACATTATTCCTATCATCACCATCCCTATTACTGCGTCTCCTATAAATGAATCTAAATCAAATTAATAAAAGACAGAAATCGCCAAAGGATTTCCCAGAAACAAGTAAAGGTGCGAAGGACCTCTTGGAGAAGGAGAAGGAGGGGGAGAGAAGGAGGTAGGAAGGAGGGAGGAAGGGATGGAGGGAGGGAGGGGGAAGGGAGGGAGGGAGGGAGGTAGGAGAGAGGGAGGGAGGGATGGAGGAAGGGAAGGAGAGAAGGAGGGAGGGAAGGAGAGAAGGAGGGAGGAGGAAGGAGGGAGGAAGGGAGGGAAGGGAGGATGGAAGGAGGGAGGAAGGGAGGGAGGGAGACAGGGAGGTAGGAGGAAGGGAGGGATGGATGGTTGGAGGAAGAGAGGGAGGGAGTGAGAAAGGGAAGGAGATAAGGATGGAGGGAGGGAGGAAGGGAGGGAGGGAGGGGGAGGGGGAAGGGCGGCGTCCTTCTGTTCGACTCCTGAGTGGGTCTAGACCGCAGGCGACGTAGACCCCTCTCCCCCCCTCCCCACCCTTCTTATACCTTTCGCTCTACCTTTCCTTACCCCTCCTCCTCTCCTCTCTTCTTGTTTTAACCTCCCTTCTGTCTCTTCTTTACCTTCCTCTCCCCTTCTCTTCTCTTCCCTTTCACCTTTCCCTTCCTCTCCTCTTCCTTTCATCTTTCTCTTCCTCTTCTCTTCCCTTACCCTTCCCTCTACCTTTCTCTCTCTTCCGTCTCTCCCCTCCTCCTCCCTCTCCTTTTCTCAGCCTCCCCTCCTCCTTGATTCTATTCCCCTTTCCCCTCAACCCCTATCCCTTCTCCTCCCCTCCACCTCTCCCTCTCCTTCCCCTCTCCCCTCCACCTTTCCCTCCACTTCTCCACCTCTCCCTCTCCCCTCACCCCTCTGCCTCCATCTCTCCCTCCATCTCTCCCTCCCTTCCACCTATCCCCCCTCCTCTCCCCTCCACCTCCCCTTCTCCCTTCCACCTCCCCCTCTCCCCCTCTCCACCTCCCTCCCCACTCTCTCCCCCTCTCCCCTCCCCCTCCTCTCAGTCCAACCTCTTTTTGGAATTCTTGTTGGCACAGGACACTTATAAATGAGGTTTGTTTAAGGCGGCAACCACTGATCTAGGAGAGAGGGAGAGGGGGAGAGGGAGGGGGTGAGGGGGAGGGAAGTATGGTGCCTCTCGCGGGGAACTGGGGTGTGTCGGGAAGGAGAGAGGGAGAGGGAGGGAGAGGGGGAGAGGGAGAAGGAGAGAGGGAGGGAGAAAGAGGGAGGGGGGAGGGGTGGGAGAGAGAGAGAAAGAGAGAGAGAAAGAAAGAAAGAAAGAAAGAAAGAAAGAAAGAGAGAGATAGATAGATAGAGAAAGAGAGAGGAGGGACAGAAAGAGAGAGAGAGAGAGAGAGAGAGAGAGAGAGAGAGAGAAAGAAAGATAGATAGATAGATAGATAGAGAGAGAGAGAGAGAGAGAGAGAAAGAGAGGGAGACATGTACGTGAGGACCAGTTGGTGTGTGGTTATGTGTTGCTGTTTGGTTCTGGTGGTTAGGGGTGGCATTTCGTGGGATGTGTGTGTGTGGGCGTGTAGCGTGGGTGTGTAGCGTGGGCGTCTAGAGGGAAGTGAGGGGGTGAGATTTTTTTTTTCATAGATTTGTGGGTGTGATTTGTGCTCATTTTATTTGTTTCTTTCGTTGTTTTTTTTTTCTTTTTCTCTCTCATTCTTTCATTCTTTCGTTCTTCCTCTCTTTCTCTCCCCCTCCCCCCCTCTCCCTTATAGTGCATTTAAGCGTAGTGTGATGTGTCACAACATAACTAGGCGGTTGTTTATGGTGTGGAATTCGCGATGGTGTAAGTGGGCGTGATGGCAGTTATGGTGACTATGTGTAGAAGGAAGGTGATGACGATGGTGCAGAGGAATGGTGATGATTGTTATGCAAGAAAAAGGTGATGATTTATAAGATGTTTCCATCATATATATATATATATATATATATATATATATATATATATATATATATATATATATATATATGTATACAAGGACATCGAAAAATAAAACAAAATGATGAACAAAAGACGACAAAGAACAATGAAACAAGTACAAGAAATCAAAGCGGACGGACTTTTTTTTTCGACAATTTTGACGTAAAAGGAACAGAAAAACTAGAAAGAAATTCGATAACCAAGCGAAGATAAAGGAAATTAATGATAGACATTAAGAATAGATTCCCATAACAGAAACGAACATGGAACGAAAAGAGAGAGAGAGAGAGAGAGAGAGAGAGAGAGAGAGAGAGAGAGAGAGAGAGAGAGAGAGAGAGAGAGAGAGAGAGAAAAGGGGGAGAGAAGAGAGAGAGAGAGAGAGAGAAGAAAAGAGAGAGAGAGAGAGAGAAGAGAAGAGAAGAGAGAAAGAGAGAGAGAGAAGAGAGATATAGAGAGATAGAAGAGAGAGAGAGAGAGAGAGAGAGAGAGAGAGAGAAGAAGCGAGAGTAGAGAAGGAAGAGAGAGGAAGAAGTGGAGAGAGAGAGCGGAGACAGTGCCGAGACAGTCGAGAAGACACAAGAATGGAGATGAGTCATGAGAAGCAAAGAGAGAAGAAGACAGAGCAGGAGAGAAGCGAAGCGCACAAAGACAGAGAGTGAGAGACAGAGAGAAAGAAAGAGAGAGAGACATAGAGAAAGAAAGAAAGAGAGAAAGAGAGAGATGCGAGACCGGACCGCCCTCCCGCACCGCGCTAGCGCTGTCCCCGTTCTCGCGCCCTCCCACTCTCACGCCCACCTCCCCCCGCCTCGGTCGCCCCGCAGCGGCTCAAACACGAACTACCTTCCTAACTATAACTGCCTTCATCTCCCCCCTACCAAACATATAATCTTGTCAAGTGTAATTCCTTCTTATCTCGAGGCTCCGTTTATGATGCTGATTGACATATCTATCAAGATCTACGTTCACAATATCTATCGCTCATGCAATCACTTATGTCTATATACAAACATGTCTATACACGTTTATGTTCGTGTGTATAAGTGGAACAGAAAATATGTTCGTATTTACACTTATGCAAGAAGATATGTACGTATAAATTCATCTATAAAAAAACAATGGATAGAAAAGTATATTCATGCATCTATCATATAGAAGTAAACAAACAAACATGCATACATATATACGTATACCTGTATACACACATACACAAACACACACACAAACACGAACACACAAACACATACACAAACGCACACAAGCACAAACACAACCCCCACACACAAACACAAACACAGTAAATATGTGTGTGTGGGGAGGGGGGGCCCACAATCAACGCACCACAACACAAACAAGACAAACACAACCCCCCAGCAAGTTCGCTACAAACACAACCCCCCCCCCACCCCAACCCACACACACAGTCATTCATTCATTCATTCACTCACTCGTGTTTGTTTACAACCGCTCGTAGTACAACTTCTCGCGTCCTTGACTGGTTCATGTTATTATTATTGTGGGCGTCTGTTCTTGCGAATTATCTTTATCGTCTCTTTATCTTCGTATTGAGTGCTATTTTCATCTTTCGTTGTTTGTTTTTTGTTTTGTTTTGTATGTTGGTATTATTATTATTATTATTATTGTTGTTGTTGTTATTTTTTTACCGTTTGTACGTTTTTTTTTCGCCTGTTGTTTTCATTTTTGTTTGTTTGTTGAGCCTTTCTTTCTTTAATTTTGTTTTAGATTTATGTTTATAGTTTTCTGTTTATGTTATTACTCTATTCTTTGTTTTTCTATCTGACATGTTTTTTTCTCCCTCTTCATTGTCTATTTTTTATCATCAGTGTTACCAATGATCGTACTTTTTTTTTTTTTTTTTTTTTAACTTCCTCTAACTCTAACTGTTCGTCTATGTATACTGCAAGACTCTATGTGTTTGACTATTTGTCTGTTTGTCTGTCTGATCTCTCTCTCTTTCATTCTCTCTGTCTGTTTGTCTGTTATTCTATTTGTCTGTCTTGTTTGTTTGTCTTTCTGACTGTTTGTCTGTATGTATTTTTGTCTGTTTTTCTGTTTGTTTGTCTTTCTGCTTGCCTGTCTGTTTTTCTGCCTGTCACACACACACACACACGACACAAATCACAACACAACACACACGCACAAACACACAGCACACGACCAACACACACACACACGACCCACACACACCACACAACACACACACAGACACACACAAGGACAAACACACACACACACACACACACACACACACACACACACACACACACTACCACCACACAACACACACACACACACACTCACCACACCCAACACATATATAATATATATATATATAGTATTGATACATATATATATATATATACATATATATATATATATATACATATCGACATATTTAATATATATACATATATATATATATGTGTGGTGTGTGTGTATATATATATAAATATAATATATAGATATATTGTGGTGGGTTATATATATATATATATATATATGTATGTATGTATGTAAATATATAATGTTTTATATATATATATATATATATAATAATAAATATATATAATATATATAATAATATAATATGTTGTTATATAAATAATTATATATATATATATATATATATATATATATATATATATATATATATATATACACACATTCAGTTTTGTCAATATATCAACCAATAATCCGCTTATTTGTCTTTCCTATCCTACTCTCTATCCATCAAACTAACAAACAAACACACATACACACACAAACACACACGCACACACACGCACACACGCACACACACACACACAAACACACACACACACACACATACACACGTAAACACACACACACACACACACAAGTAAACACACATACACACACACTCATCCACACGGCCTTTCTGCACATGTGCGTGAGGTTACGGTGCCTCGCCCCCCCCCCCCTCCCTCCCTCCCCCACCTCTGTCCGCCGTCCGTTGTGACCTGCGGCAGAGGTGGGGTGGGGGAGGGGGATAGGGATGGGAGGGTCGGGGAGGGGGCAGGGGCCAGGGGGTTACGAGGTGGTAAGGAGGTAGAGTTAAGGGGAATGCGGGGTAGGGGGGGGGTAGGGGATAGGGACGGGACAGGGGTAGGTAGGGAGGGAGAGGAATAGGGTATGTAGGGGAGGGGGATAGGTAGGGATAGTGAGGGATAGGATAGAGGAGGGTGGCAGGGAGAGTGGCGAAGAAGTACGGGGGGAGGGGAGGGTAGCAGGGAGGGAGGGGAGGGTGGCAGGGAGGTGGAGGGGAGGGTGGCAGGGAGGTGGAGGGGAGGGTGGCAGGGAGGGTGGTAGGGAGGTGGCAGGGAGGTGGTAGGGAGGGTGACAGGGAGGGAGGGGAAGATGGCAGGGAGGTTAAGGTGGCAGGGATGGTGGCAGTGAGGGAGAGGAGGGTGGCAGGGAGGGAGGGGAGGGTGGCAGGGAGGGTGGCGAAGAAGTACGGAGGGAGGGGAGGATGGCAGGGAGGGAGGGGAGGGTGGCAGGGAGGTGGAGGGGAGGGTGGCAGAGAGGGGAGGGTGGCAGGGGGGGAGGTTAAGGTGGTAGGGAGGCAAGGAAAGGTGTCGACAGGGGCCTCCTTGTCATCCTGGTAGGGGCAGTTTGGCCTAAATATATAAAAATTCGTGTCGTTATGTCCCGCTTTTAGAGCCTACGAGAGCCTTTGGATTTTCTTCTATATAGGCCTACAGTCTAGGTCACGGGCGGATGGGCGGGTGGGCGGATGGTTGCGGGTTCCGGTGGATTTGTTATTCTGTTGTTGTTTCTTTGCGCAGTTTGTTTACTTTGTTGTTTACTTTGCTTGTTTTCTTTTAATTTGTTGTTTAGCAGTTTCTTTGTATGTGTTAGTCGTTATGTATGTTTATATGTGTATATGTGTATTGATATTCATATGTAGATATCTGTATCTATATATATATATCTATGGATATCTATATCTATATATATGCATAAGTATATATATATATATATATATATATATATACATATATATATAATATAACATATATATATAAATAATATATAATATAGATAATATATATAATGGTGTGTGTGTTGGGTGTGTGTGTGTGTGTGTGTGTGTGTATGTGTGTTGTGTGGGTGTGGGTGTGTTGTGGGTGTGTGTGTGTGTTGTGGTGTGGTGCGTGTGTGTGTGTGCAGATACACGCTCTCTCTTTCCCTCTCCTCCTTCTCTCCTCTTCTCTCCCCCTCCTCGCTCTCTCTCTCTCTCTCTCTCTCTCTCCTCTCCTCTCTCTTCTCATCGCGCTCATCTCGCTCCTCCTCTCTTCTCTCTTCTTCCTCCCTCTTACTACTGTTCTAACACCTGTTCATGTATTAATATCTTCTCTTATATTTCTCCACCACACACACATACATACATACATATACATATACATATACATATACATATACATATACATACATACATATACATATACATATACATATACATATACATATACATATACATATACATATACATATACTATACATACATACATACATATATATACGTATATACTATATATCCACATACGTATACTAAACCTGCCCACACATACACACACCCACACACAAACACCCACACACACACACACACACACACACACACAAACAAACACACACAAACACACACACACACACACACACAAACAAACACACAAACAAACACACACACACACACACACAGACACACACACACACACGAATATGAAAAAAAAACCACGCGTCAAGACCATACACCTGCTACAGCGTGTGTCACAGGGCAGGCAGTGACTTATTGTTCCCTACAAACAACCCCTTCCCCCCCGCACACCCCTTCCCACCCGCTTTTTTTCCCCATCCCCCCGATCCCCTAGCCCACCCAAGCAAACGGCCCACGCGCCACGCCCCGCGCCCATCTCCTAACCCCCGCACCAACCCCCCTCTACCGCCCTCCTAACCCCCTCCCCCCTTCCCCCCTCCCCCCCCTGAACCCCAGCCCACCCAAGTACAACTACGGCCCGCCCCTCTCCTAACCCTCCTACCGCTCCTCCTACCCCCTCCCCCCCACCGCCCCTCCCACCCCTCGACCCTTAGCTACCAGGAAGTAACTGTAAAATACTGATTTCCTCAAGTGATTCACTCTAGCGTGTGTCCGCTTTATCCTTCCACCCTTTCTGTTGAATGTGGTGAGGGAGGGACGGAGGGAGGGAGGGAGGGAGTGGGGAGGGAGGAAAGAAGGAGGGAGGGAGGGAGGGAGGTGGAGGGAGAGAGGGAGGGGAGAGGGGAGGAAGGGAGGGAGGGAGAGGGAGGGAGGTGAAGGGAAGAGGGAAAGGGAAAGGGAGAGGGGAGGGGGGAGGTAGGGGGGGAGAAGAGGGGGGGAGGGAGGGGGGAGAGAGGGAATAGGGAGGGGGGGAGGGGGGAAAGGGGGGGAAGAAAGGGGTGGGAGGGAGG
>NW_028234444.1:19381156-19391156 GCF_977035675.1 Penaeus japonicus | reverse complement strand
CCTGGTCATTGGAGGCTATCTGCACCAGACTTCGCAGGTAGCTGTGACATCCAACCATAAGCTAAAACACTATCAAATTCATTGGCCGGCGCAGCGGCACCAATGGGCACTAATCAGTGGCCCAAGTAAGCATGTAACATGTATGATACGAGAAACGATTCAATAACTGCAGTGTAAGAATAGGCACTAAGACTGGCCTCATGACAACATAAAATGGGTGACTGCAGTGAACAGGTGGGCCCTAAGAGATGGCTCCAAAAACATACACATATATCAGGAAAAATACAAGAATACAATACATACAGAAATACAATTTGGCTGTGAGTATAGAGAAACATTATGTGTAGAAAGTAATTAAAGCAAAGGTGTGATTGCTTAAGCGAAATGAGGGAGAGTTATAACATAACATGACAAGCTTGCATAGTCAGTGGATAGAAACGACTCGAGTGACATAGCTAGAAGAACTTACAAATTACTAAAAGAACACATAGAAAAAAAGGTTTCATAAATGTGGTAGGATCAGCTATTCCAGAACAAAATCTCACTATGACTTCATGAATACAGTACTTGAAAGGTGGCAGTGCATTGGAGAATACATACATAAAAAAAATATCTTGTATCACGACTGAGGTGTCATGCACCGAGGGTGGGGGTCGGACAGTGGCTCCCTCTGGGGGCAAACAATTCAAACACCATCACAACTTATGGTAACAGGTGAGCTAGTTACGGTGGTCAGGCTAACTGGCGCGATGCCCTGTACCTCAAAGTGCGGTTGGGTTGACTTTGCCATCACCCAAACACTGTACAACTCAACCACCGTTCTAACCTTGGTGAAAACATGCACCAACACAACACAGTAGCTATACAGGGGAGGGGGGGTTACATATATATCAAACGTGCGGAAACTTTTCGTCCGCTGGAGGGGGGGGGGGTTACCACATAAAAAACCTGCGTGCTCCTTGCACGCTTACTGATGCCTCATGCGTCCTGCATGGCTACAAAAATAATATGCGTGCGCCCTGCACGCTTACTGATGCCTCATGCGTCTTGCATGGCTACCAAAATGACATGCGTGCGCCCTGCACGCTTACAGATGCCTCATGCGTTTTGCATGGCTACCTAAATGACATGCGTGCGCCCTGCACGGCTTACAGATGCCTCATGCTGCACTCATGTCAACAAAAATGACATGCGTGCGCCCTGCACGGCTTACAGATGCCTCATGCGTCTTGCATGGCTCCAAAAATGACATGCGTGCGCCCTGCACGGCTTACTGATGCCTCATGCGTCTTGCATGGCTACCAAAATGACATGCGTGCGCCCTGCACGGCTTACTGATGCCTCATGCGTTTTGCATGGCTACCTAAATGACATGCGTGCGCCCTGCACGGCTTACAGATGCCTCATGCGTCTTGCATGGCTACAAAAATGACATGCGTGCGCCCTGCACGGCTTACAGATGCCTCATGCGTCTTGCATCGCTACAAAAATGACATGCGCGCGCCCTGCACGGCTTACAGATGCCTCATGCGTCTTGCATGGCTACAAAAATGACATGCGTGCGCCCTGCACGGCTTACAGATGCGTCATGCGTCTTGCATGGCTACAAAAATGACATGCGTGCGCCCTGCACGGCTTACAGATGCCTCATGCGTCTTGCATGGCTACAAAAATGACATGCGTGCGCCCTGCACGTGGCTTACAGATGCCTCATGCGTCTTGCATGGCTACAAAAATGACATGCGTGCGCCCTGCACGGCTTACTGATGCCTCATGCGTCTTGCATGGCTACAAAAATGACATGCGTGCGCCCTGCACGGCTTACAGATGCCTCATGCGTCTTGCATGGCTACAAAAAATGACATGCGTGCGCCCTGCACGGCTTACAGATGCCTCATGCGTCTTTCATGGCTCCAAAAATGACATGCGTGCGCCCTGCACGGCTTACAGATGCCTCATGCGTCTTGCATGGCTACAAAAATGACATGCGTGCGCCCTCACGGCTTACTGATCCTCATGCGTCTTGCATGGCTACAAAAATGACATGCGTGCGCCCTGCACGCTTACAGATGCCTCAAACAACCAAAAATAACACTTTGCAACTGCCAAGAGAACATACAAAAGAATCGAAACTAAGTAATTGTCGACGAGAAAAATAACAAGAGGCGTATTTTAACGAGCGGTGAAAGATAAATTGATAGATAAAAATTGGCAATACTGATCACCAGCACAGATTCGGAGGGAAAGTAAAGACTATTAAGAAATTACATGTTTTAAATACAATATCGCTTCTCCTCCGATAATTGCAATTTAGTATGGAAAATCTTTCAAAGGTTCACTTTCGAAACAAATATTTTTTTTTTGGAGAGGAACAGTCAATAAAGTGTCTCCAGAATACATTATCCGAAGTTGCAAGATGCAGAAAAATACGAATAGCAATAGCACGTGTCGATGAAAGAAAGTACAAAAATAACAGAAAATAGGAATGAGGCAACACTCATCGCCAGTACAGATTCGGAATGAAAGTGACAAACTGTCAAGAATTTACATAGTCTAAATACGATATCGGCCCTTTCGATAATCGTAATCGAACATGTAAAATCTTGTAAGGGTTCACTTTCAGAACAAATATTTTGGAGAGTAACGCCAGAAAAAATTCTCCAAATTACCTTGTCCGAATAATGAAAATATAAATATAAAACAAGAAGGGTTGTTTTACGACAAAAGGGAAACAAAACATCGACACTGCCTTTTCACACGGTCAGGTCATGAAGGGGAGGGTCTGAAATATCGGCACGTGCGAAGAAACTAAGCGAAGAAACAATACATATAAAAATAGCTGATTCTCAGCATTTATGTAGCAAACAGAACTTCAGAATATTCAAGCCATTCTTCACATAAAATAAGAAAGAAATTCTTACCGTTTTTAGATAGAGAGGCCATTATAACGGGTCATCAAGGCGAGATGAGGAGGGGAGGGGAACAGGGGAAGAGGGGGGGGGGGGACTTTTCCTTTCTACGATTAATTCGTTCACACCTAAGCGTAAGGGAGGGAAGAGGATGGAAGTCCTGCGGAATCACACTCCCGCGCAGCTGTTTCACAACAGAACAAAAAAGAAAAGAAAAAACCAAAAAAAAAACAGAGGTACAAATCACGAAGAAAAAAAAAAAAAAAAAAATCACAGCATAGAGGTACAATCACGAGAAAAATCACAGCATTGAAAATTCCTAAATCCTAACGAAATCTAACGGAACCTAACAAAAAAAAAAATAAAAAGAGCCTGGGTTTCCTCTAACTTACGGATTTTTTTTTATGTCACGATGTCAACATGTAGATGGGCGTCTGCAGCGGGTCGTAGTGTCGGGGGTCGTCCGGTCGTATCGCGGATCGGTGTGGTGGTCCTTTGACTTCTCATCTGTGGCCTTTTCTGTCGTGTCAGAGACTTTTTTTTCGTGACCTGGGAGTTGGGCGCTCGTGTTAAGCCCAAAATCCGCGTGGGCAGTCTTGGGTTGCCATGAAAGATGGGTTCGACTGCAGGAATTACTTAGCACGGACAGTTTTTTCGCTGCTATGGCGACGGTGTTTGTCAGGACAGGTTGGAAACATGGAACAGGGCGGGTGGCGGGGGAAGTTCTTACTGTTTGTGGGCGGGCGGGCAAACTTCTTATACCATACTCTTACTGCGGAGTGGGCAGGGGGGGGCGGGCGGGAAAAAGGAATAAAAAACTTCGACGTAATTTCTCCATTTTCTTCTCAAAATCAATAGGTAGCTTCGGTCGTAGCGGCCTTCTTCGGATTTCTTGTAGTGAGCTCGGTACCATACAAAATCTCGTGGCATCCCACCGCCTAGGGCCACCAGTTTGTAACCCTCCACCTTGGGACCCATTTGTAACCCACCCACTGCGAGCAGTTTGTTATCACCACTCGTTGCCCTGGTTGTGATTGGCGGTGGTTTAAAGAGAACAGACGTTTTACGTGCCATGAGGCTTTATTGTGGACTCTAATAACCACTAACCCTGCCGAAGCCAGAGGTCAAAGAGCGTTCGCTCTAGTCTGTCTGTCTGAAACCCCCCCCCTCACCCACCCCCCCTCTCTTGTCCTGATCTTTTCTCCCTGTAGTGTGTTGTGATCCTCTTTGACACATGTCCTTAATAGGTACAAATCTTTAGTCACTTCTTTCTCTAAAATTTCGTCTTCTCCCTCGGGCTTCTCCGTTAACAAATACAGCTGCATATAGAAAGCCTTGTGTTCCGAGCGAAAACGAAAACACAGGAACAGGATGTTCAGTCAAGACGCACTGCCATAGATATTGCATTGAATTAAGTAGTCATACATATCAATTGTCTTATGTCACATAATATCGATACCAGTGGCCTTACACTCTCGCCTCTCTCTCATCTCTCTCATCTCTCATCTCTCTCCTCTCCATCTCTCTCTCCCTCTCCTCTCTCTCTCTCTCTCTCATCTCAGCTCTCTCCTCTCTCTTCCACCTCCCCCCTCTCTCTCTCTCTCTCTCTCTACTATCTATCTATCTAACTCTCAATCTATCTATCTCTCTCTCTCTATCTCTACCCTCTCTCTCTCTCACGGTCAATCTCTCTCCTCTCTCTCTCTCCCTCCTTCCCTCCCTCCTCCCTCTCTCTCTCTCTCTCTCTCTCTCTCTCTCTCTCTCTCTCTCTCTCTCTCTCTCTCTCTCTCTCTCTCTCTCTCTCTCTCTCTCTTTCTCCCTCTATCTCTTTATCTATCTCTATCTATCTATCTCCATCTTTCCATCCCTCCACCTATATATCTCTCTCTCCATATCTCCATCCCTCCATACCTTCATCCCTCCATCCATCCGTTCATCCATCCACCCATCCATCTGCCTACACATCTATCTTAATCTATCTATATATCTACCTATACAATTTCCGTATCTTTCTGACAACCTCTTAAAGCTTAGATTTATGAATGAAGCTTAGCCGTCGAGAGGTCTTGGGCTCGAGCGCTTAATTCATTAACTTGATACGGGAAATGTATGAGCAGCTTAAGGGATACTTGGGTCATCTTTGAAGGTTAGAGTTTGGAATAGACGGAGGCTGGGAGAGGGAGGGAGGGAGGGAGGGAGGGAGGGAGAGAGAGAGAGAGAGAGAGAGAGAAAGAGAAAGAGAGAGAGTGAGAAAGAAAGAGATGGTGACAGACAGACAGAGAGAGAGAGAGAAAGAGATAGTGACAACCAGACAAAGAGACTATAAAAGAACGAAAGAGAGACACATCCTAAGAGAAGAACAAAACCAAAACACAGAGAACAACAAGGCAACAAGCAGGCCCACCTTCCATGTAAAGACTGAACGCCAGCAAGCAGAGACTCGATCCTGAAGGCACTGGGATGCCACGGGGGGCCAGGACATCGGCCAGCCACGAGTGCCAGGAGTGGGTCTTATGCACAGGTGCTTCGAGAGATTGCGTTTGCCCTCAGCTATGTTGCAGGGATCAGCTGAGAGTATGATAATGAGCGTGAAATATGTGATGGCTTGTGATTAGTTGTAATGGCGTGGTGCTACTATCGCGCTCTCTGTCTGTCTGTCTGTCTGTCTCTGTCTGTCTGCTTGCCTCTCTCTCTCTCTTATTCTCTCTCTCTCTCTCTCTCTCTCTCTCTCTATCTCTCTCTCTCTCGCTGTGTGTGTGTGTCTCTCTCAGTCTCACTCTTTCTCTCTCTTTTCCTCTCTCTCTCTCTCTCTCTCTCTCTCTCTCTCTCTCTCATCATATCTCTCTCTCTCCTCCTAATCACTCTCCGTCTCTCTCTCTCTCTCTCTCTCCTCTCTCTCTATCTCCTTATCCTCTCCTTCCTCTTGTTCATCCTCTCTCTCTCTCTCTCTCTCTCTTCCCTCTCTCTCATCTCTCTCTCAGCTCGTCTCTCTCTCTCTCTATTTTCCTCCTCTCTACTCTCGCTCTCTCATCTCCTTCAGCTCATCTCTCGCTCTCTCTCTCTCCTCTCGCATTATCACTCTCTCTTCCTCTCTCTTTTCCTCTCATCTCTCTCCTCTTTCACCTCTCCTCTCACTCTCATCTCTCTCCTCTCTCTCTCATCTCTCCTCACTACTCACTCTCTTCATCTCTCTCACTACTCTCTCTCTCCTCATCTCACTCATCCTCCTAAAAACTCACTCTCTCATCTCTCTCTCTCACTCTTTCTCTCACACTGCGTTCTCATCTCACTTCTCTCTCTCTCTCTCTCACTCTCCTTTCCTCTTCTCTCTCTCTTCACTCTCTCTTCAACACTATTCGCTCCCTCGCACATCTCCATCTCTCTCTCTCCTCTCTCTTCTTCTCCTTCTCTCTCCATCTCGCTCTCTCTCTCTCTCCGTTCTCTCTCATCTTTCTCTCTCTCGTTCTCTCTCTCTCTCTCTCGCTCCTCCTCCCTCTCTCTCTCTCTTCTCACCTCTCCTCTCTCCTATCTCCTCTCTCCTCTCTCTTCTCTACTCTCTCTCTACATCCTCTCTCTGTCTCTTACCCTCTCTCTCATACATTCTCTCTGTCTCTCATATCTCTCTCTCTCAATATCTCTTTCTCTCTCTCGTTCTCAATCTCCTCTACTCTCTCCTCTCCCTCTCTCTTCTCTTTTCTTCTCTCGTTCGATCTCATCTCTCTCTCTCTCTCTCCTCTCTCCTCTTCTCTCTCCATCATCTCTCTCCTCTCACTCTCCTCTCTCCCCTTCCCCCCCCTCTCCTCTTCTCTCTCTCTGTCCTCTCATTCTCTCTCTCTCTCCTCTTCTCTTTCTCTCTCTCGTTTCTCTCTCTCTCACCTCCTCTTCTCCTATCTCTCTCTCTCGCACTCTCTCTCTCTCTCACTCTTCTCTCTCGTCCTCTCTCTCCGCTTCTCCTCTCTCTCTCTTTTCTCTCTCTCGTTTCTCAGCATCTCTCTCGCTCAGCCTCGCCTCTATCTCTCGCGCTCTCTCCTCTCTCATCTACACATCTCGTCTCTATCTATCGCTCGCTCTCCGCTCTCTATCGTCCAGCTCGTCTCTCATTCTCTCTCTTCATCTCTCGCGTTCTATCTCTCTATATATTTGATGTATAGAGCGTTCGTGCTATCTATATCATCCATTTTAGCTCTTATCGCAACTTATTGTTATGGCAGTATAAATCCATTACCCAAATTAACACTTTTCCATAAAAATCGATGCAATGCAATTACGTTTCCTCATCAACCTCTCGATCAAATTGCGCTTTCCATAAAATATCCCTCGCTGAGTGTATTGATTTGATAACAAACTCTTATCTCTGAGGTGATTAGAGAGATGAAAACACCAACTAGATCCAACATGTTAACAAGGTGTGCGCCATAATGCAACCTTTCCGGTATGCATAAATAATGTTTGGCTGATGACCTCGTGCGTCGATAGAGGCTCGGATACTTTCCCTAAAGACTCTCCGCGGGTTTTTGCAGAGCAGATACGCTATTTTGCAATGGTCTTCTCAAAGAAAATTCGATAATCGATCTTATGCTGTATTTAATTACTTTCTCGTTTACTCTCTTTTCTTATTCTCTTTTTTTTTTCTCTCTATCTCTCTCTTTTTCTCTATTTCTTTCTCTCTCTCTCTCTATCTCTCTCTCTATTTCTTTCTCTCTCTCTCTCTCACTCTCTCTATTTCTCGTTGTCTCCATGCAGTTCCACTCTCTCTCTCCCTCCCAGTTTCTCCCTCTGTATCTTTCTCTCCCTATTTCGTGCTCTCTAACTCGCTGGCGACAGGTGGGGCGGCTGGCGGACTGAGTGCTTGACCTTTTGCATGACCTCGGGTCGACCTGGTTGATTAGTCCCGCTCTCGTCCAAGAGTGAAAAAATGCAGTCAGGGTCACGTGGCGAGGACGGGATGTGTCCTCGTGGTGGTTCGCCATCTTGGATTCCTCTGACACTCTCTCTACCTCTCTCTATTTCTCTCTCTCTCTCCCTCTCTTTCTCTCTCTCTCTCTCTCTCTCTCTCTCTCTCTCTCTCTCTCTCTCTCTCTCTCTCTCTCTCACTCACTCTTTCTCTCTCTCACTCACACTCACACTCTCTCTCTCTCACTCACTCTCTCTCTCTCTCACTCACTCTCGTTCTCTCTATCTCTCCCCTACCCCTACCTTACCCCTTCCCATACCACATTCCCTACCCCTACCCCTACCCCTTCCCCTAATTCTCCCCCTACCCCATCCCCTACCCCTACCTCACCCCTTCCCCTACCACTATCCCCTACCCCTTCCCCTACCCCTTCCCCTACCCCTACTTTACCCTTACCCTACCCCTATCCCCTTCCCCTACCCCTTCCCCTTCCCCTTCCCCTACCCCTATCCCTATCCCTATCCCTACCCCTACCCCTACCCCTACCCCTTCCCCTTCCCCTACCCCTACCTTACCCCTTCCCATACCACATTCCCTACCCCTACCCCTTCCCCTACCCCTATCCCCTATCCCTACCCCTTCCCCAACCCCTTCCCCTACCCCTACCGCTTCCCCTACCCCTTCCCCTTCCCTTACCCCTACCCCTTCCCCTACCCCTACCTCTACCTCTTCCCCTTCCCCTACCCCTTCCCATTCTCCTACCCCTTCCCCTTCCCTTACCCCTACCCCTTCCCCTACCCCTACCTCTACCTCTTCCCCTTCCCCTACCCCTTCCCATTCTCCTACCCCAACCCCTACCCCTTCCCCTATCCCTACCCCTACCCCTTCCCCTTCCCCTACCCCTACCCCTACCCCTTCCCTACCCCTTCCCCTATCCCTATCCCTACCCCTACCCCTACCCCTTCCCCTACCCCTTCCCCTACCCCTTCCCTACCCCTTCCCTACCCCTTCCCTACCCCTTCCCCTTCCCCTACCCCTTCCCCTACCCCTTCCCTACCCCTTCCCTACCCCTTCCCTACCCCTTCCCCTACCCCTACCCCTTCCCCTACCCCTACCCCTTCCCCTACCCCTTCCCTATCCCTACCCCTACCCCTACCCCTTCCCCCTGTACCCCTGACCCCTGACCACTACCCCTATCCCCTAAAACGTTCCCCTAGCCCCTTCCCCAACCCCTACCAATCCCCACCCCTACCGCTTCCCCTAACCACCTTCACCCTTCCATGACTTAATACTTCCCTACCCCTTCCCCTAAACTAACCCTACCTCTACCCTCTTCCTTCCGCCTTCCCCTACCCCTTCCCATGGATCTCCTACCCCTTACACTTCCCTTTACGACCCCTACCCCTTCCCCTACACATTACCTCTAATACCTCTTCCCCTTCCCAACTACCCTTCCCATTCTCAACTACACCCATACCCCTACCCCTGAACCCTATCCCTTACCCTAACCCTTCCCCTTCCCCTTTACCCATATACCCAAACCCCTTCCCTACCCAGTCAACCTATCCCTATCCCTATGTAACCCCTACCCCCTACCCCTCCCCTAAACCCCTTCCCTACCCACGTACCCTACCCCTTCCCACTTCCCCTAACCCTTCCCCTACCCTCCAATTCACTACCCCTTCCCTACCCCTTCCCCTACCCCTTCCCCTACCCCTTCCCCTACCCCTTCCCTACCCCTTCCCTACCCATTTTCCCTACCCCTTCCCCCTACCCCTACCTCTAACTATCTCCCCATTCCCCTAACCCTAATAAACCGTACACCTGTCCCCTATCCCCCTTTCCCTACCCCGAACACCCTACACCTACCGCATTTCCCCTACCCCTTTCCCTATCAACTACCACCCTTCACCACTACTCCCTACCCCTAACGCACAATACCCATGTGCTACACAAATACCCCTACCCCTTCAGCTACACCTTCAACTTTCCCCTACTCCTACCCCCTGCCACCTTCCCCCTAACCCCTTTCCCTTCCACTACCCCTAGCCCCGACCCCCTTTCCCTACCCCCCTTTCACTTCCCCTACCACCCATATCCCATTCCCCTACCCCTTGCCAATATACCCTATCCCCTACCCTACACACTTAAGACTCAAGTTGGCGACAGTAACACTTGTGATGATAAGGGCGCAGAG
>NW_028234444.1:19356915-19364415 GCF_977035675.1 Penaeus japonicus | reverse complement strand
GGGGGCAGATGGGGGCAAGAGGAGGTTGAGGGAAAGAACAGGAGAGGGCGAGACGGATAGAGGAAACCGGGGACAGTGGAGAGGGGGCGGTAGAAGAGGGGGCAAGAGGGGCGTGGGGGGGGCGGGGGGGGGGGGGAGGCAGGGGGTGGTGGAGGGCGGCTGGGCGGAGAAGGGGGCGACGGCCGAAGGGAGCAGTGGGGGCAGAGGCGGTCGATGGAGTGATGCGAAAGTTGGATGAGAGTGTGTAGGGATAAATGAACGAAAACGATGGGAGTTGGGTGGGTGTGATTGGTGAGGCATGCGACGAGAAGTGGAAAGACGGCAGATTGAAGTTTTTGATGGTGGAGTAGGAGTCCCCAGAATGTGATTGGGATTGGATGGATGTTTTGGGTGAGATTGGGAAGTTTTGGGGGAAAGTAATGAGGTTAGATGAGAAGGTGGTGTGTCTACAGATCGGAAGGAGTTGGAAGGGTAGTGAAGGAGAAGAAATTGGAACGTTCTGTGGATACTATAGTGACGATTCGAAGGGATAGAATGGAGAGTAGAGTAGGAATGGGAGCTTATAGAGATGATCAGAAGATTATCTCTGGTAGACGATTGAGGGGGTCAGAGGGGGCCGCATAAGAAATCAAAACACGATAGGGGGACAGAGGGGGGCAGAGGGGGCGAAGGGGACAGAGGGGGGCAGAAGGGGCGAGGGGGTAGAGGGGGTGAGGGGGCAGAGGGGGCGAGGGGGAAGAGGGGGTGAGGAGGTAGAGGGGGCGAGGGGGCAGAGGGGGCAGAGGAGTGAGGGGACCAGAGGGGGCGAGGGGGACAGAGGGGGGCAGAGGGGGCGAAGGGGACAGAGGGGGTGAGGAGGTAGAGGGGGCGAGGGGGCAGAGGGGGCGAAGGGAGCAGAGGGGGCAGAGGAGTGAGGGGACCAGAGGGGGCGAGGGGGACAGAGGGGGGCAGAGGGGGCGAAGGGGACAGCGGGGGGCAGAAGGGGCGAGGGGGTAGAGGGGGCATAGGGGGGGAGGGGGTGAGGGGGGGAGGGGGGAGAGGGGGCGAGGGGGCAGAGGGGGCGAAGGGAGCGGAGGGGGCAGAAGGGGGAGAGGATGTCGAGGATGGAGTGAGGGGACAGGGGGGAGATGGGGACAGTGAGGGGGACAGAGGGGGGCAGAGGGAGCGAAGGGGACAGGGGGGGTGAGGGGGTAGAGGGGGCGAGGGGGCAGAGGGGCGCCGCGTAAGGGAGCAGAAGGGTGCGAGGAGGATTTAGAGGGGAGGAAGAAGGGTGGAGGGGATAGAGGGGGGCGAGGGGGTGAGGGGGTAGAGGGGGCGAAGGGGCAGAGGGGGGCAGAGGGGGCGAAGGGGACAGAGGGGGGCAGAAGGGGCGAGGGGGTAGAGGGGGTGAGGGGGCAGAGGGGGCAGAGGGGGTGAGGGGGTAGAGGGGGCGAGGGGGCAGAGGGGGCGAAGGGAGCAAAGGGGGCAGAGGGGGCAGAGGAGTGAGGGGACCAGAGGGGGCGAGGGGGGCAGAGGGGGCGAAGGGGACAGAGGGGGGGAGGAGGTAGAGGGGGCGAGGGGGCAGAGGGGGCGGAGGGAGCAGAGGGGGCAGAGGAGTGAGGGGACCAGAGGGGGCGAGGGGGACAGAGGGGGGCAGAGGGGGCGAAGGGGACAGAGGGGGGGAGGGGGTAGAGGGGGCGAGGGGGCAGAGGGGGCGAGGGGGCAGAAGGGGCGAGGAGGGAGAGGGGGGGAGGGGGCAGAAGGGGCGAGGGGGACAGAGGGGGGCAGAGGGGGCGACAGGTGCAGGGGGACCAGAGGGGGCGAAGGGGACAGAGGGGGGCAGAAGGGGCGAGGGGGTAGAGGGGGTGAGGGGGCAGAGGGGGCAGAGGGGGTGAGGGGGTAGAGGGGGCGAGGGGGCAGAGGGGGCAGAAGGGGCGAGGAGGGAGAGGGGGGGAGGGGGCAGAGGGGGTGAGGGGGCAGAGGGGGGGAGGGGGACAGAGGGTAGAAGAGGGGGCAAGGGGAAGAGGGGGGCAGAGGGGCGAGGGGGGTAGGGGTAGAGGGGAGGGGCAGACGGGGGCAAAGAGAGGGGGGTAGAGGGGGTGATTGGGATATGAGGTGGGCGATGGGGAGAGGGGGCTAAGGGGACAGAGGGGTGCAGAATTTTGTCTGTTTTATATGTGTATTTTTACATTTAGTAGAGGGGGTGTGATTTTGGAATAGTGGGCCTATGTTGGCAGCGGGTGCAATACTTTTTTTTATTAACTCTTTGATATTTTTGTATTTTTCTATTTTCCTCTTTTATCTGTTTAATCTTTTTCTTTTTCCCTCTTTTTTCATCTTCTTTTTTTTTTCCCCCCCCCCCCCAATTTTTTTTTTTTTTTGGGGGGGGGGGGTGTTTTTTGGGGGGGAGGGGGGGGAGGGGGGGGGGGGGAAGGGAGGGGGGGTGGGAGGGGGGGGGAGGGGGGGGAAAGGGGACGGGGGGGGGTGGGGGGGAGGGAGGGGGGGGGTGGGGGGCAGGGGGGGCGGGGGTTAAACGCAGAGGGGGGGAGGGGAGCAAAGGGGGCAGAGGGGACCCAGAGGGGGGAGGGGGGGAGGGGGCAGAGGGGGGCGAGGGGGCAGGGGGGGCGAGGGGGACAGAAGGGGGTGAGGTTTAACGTTAATTATATTTATATTAGTTTTTAGTTAGTAGAGGGGGCGGAGGGGGGCGAGGGGGCAGGAGGGAGGCAGAGGGGCAGAGGAAAACTTAGGGAGGGGACCAGAGGGGGCGAGGGGGGACAGGGGGGGGGGGACAGAAGGGGGGTGAACGGGGAAAGAGGGAGGGAGGGGGGACAGAGGGGGGGCGAGGGGCGGGGGAGGGGGACAGAGGGGGGCAGAAGGGGCGAGGGGGTAGAGGGGGCAGGGGGGGCAGACTGGGGGGGGCAGGGTAGAGGGGGCAGAGGGGGCAGAGGGGGTGAGGGGGTAGAGGGGGCGAGGGGGCAGAGGGGGCGAGGGGGCAGAGGGGGGGCAGAGCAGGAGTGAGGGGACCAGCAGGGGCGTGGGGGAGCAAGAGAGGGGGCAGCAGGGGGCAGAGCAAAAGGGGTAGACAGTGGGGGCCCAGCAGTGAGGGGGTTAGAGGGGCGAGGGGTGCTGAGGGGCAGAGCGGAGGGGCAGAGGGCCCAGCAGCGAGATTGGAAGGTCGAGGGCAGAGGGGTGAGGAGGGACAGAGGGGGGTGAGGGGCGGGTAGGTAGAGGGGGCGAAGGGGCAGAGGGGGGCAGAGGGGGCGAGGGGGACAGAGGGGGGCAGAGGGGGCGAAGGGGACAGAGGGGGTGAGGGGGTAGAGGGGGCGAGGGGGCAGAGGGGGCGAGGGGGCAGAAGGGGCGAGGAGGTAGAGGGGGTGAGGGGGCAGAAGGGGCGAGGGGGCAGAGGGGGTGAGGGGGTAGAGGGGGCGAGGGGGCAGAGGGGGCAGAAGGGGCGAGGAGGTAGAGGGGGTGAGGGGGCAGAGGGGGCGAGGGGGCAGAGGGGGTGAGGGGGTAGAGGGGGCGAGGGGGACAGAGGGGGGCAGAGGGGGCGAAGGGGACAGAGGGGGGCAGAAGGGGCGAGGGGGCGTGGTAGAGGGGGGTCAGGTGAGGGGGGAGGAGGGGTGAGGGGACTGAAGGGGGGGTAGAGGGGGACAGAGGGGATAGAGGGGGCGAAGGGAGCAAAGGGGGCAGAGGGGGCAGAGGAGTGAGGGGACCAGAGAGGGCGAGGGGGGCAGAGGGGGGCAGAGGGGGTGAGGGGGCAGAGGGGGCGAGGGGGCAGAGGGGGCGAAGGGAGCAGAGGGGGCAGAGGAGTGAGGGGACCAGAGGGGGCGAGGGGGACAGAGGGGGGCAGAGGGAGCAAAGGGGACAGAGGGGGTGAGGGGGTAGAGGGGGCGAGGGGGCAGAGGGGGCGAGGGGGCAGAAGGGGCGAGGGAGTCGTAGAGGGGGAGGGCGGCAGAGGGGGCGCACACGCAAAGGGGGCAGCAGGGGGCAGGGGGTAGGGGGGCGAGGGGGACAGAGGGGTGCGCAGAAAGGGGGAGGAGGGCGAAGGGGTGCAGAGGGTGGCAGAAGGGGCGAGGGGGTATAGGGGGCAGAGGTTGCAGATGGGTTTGGGGGAAGATGGTCTCGTCCGCGGTGGAGCCGCGCGGCTTTACACTACGATGGAAGGGTATCATACTTGGCTTAGGACTCCCATCTGCTCTCCGTGTTTCCAATAGCGTGGTGGGTAGCGGGGACGATTGGGCAGATTTATCAAAGGGGACAGACGGGGGGCTACGAGGGGGCAGAAGGGTGTGAGGGGTGTAGGAGGGTGGCGTACGCGCGGGCCGGCCCCAGAGGCCGCGGCGCAAGGCGAGCCAGAGGGGGAAGAGGAGTGAGGGGACCAGAGGGGGCGAGGGGGACAGAGGGGGGCAGAGGGGGCGAAGGGGACAGAGGGGGTGAGGGGGTCGAGGGGGCGAGGGGGCAGACGGTGCGCGCAGGGGTAGAAGGGGACGAGGAGGTACGCACCCCGGCCGCCCGCCCCCCCCGTCGAGGCGGCAGAAGGGCCGCCAGGCGCCCGGCACAGCTCCGGGGGTGAGAGCGCGCCGGGGGTTTGTGGGGGCGGGGGCGCGGCAGAGGGGGCGAAGGGAGCAGAGGGGGCAGAGGGGGCACAGGGGGCGAGGTGGGCAGAGGAGGCGAAGGGAGCAGAGGGAGCGAGGTGGGCAGAGGAGGCGAAGGGAGCAGAGGGGGCACAGGGGGCACAGGAGGTGAGGGGGCGAGGGGGCAGAGGGGGCGAGGGGGACAGAGGAGAGAAATCTTTTCACACAATCATTACATTAACAGGGACAATCGGCAAAATAATGGCAATAAGATAAGGGTTCATCTTTTTCATCACGATTTTCTTTTTTTGTTTTTTATTCCACGATTTTTTTTTTCACGTTTTTTCCAACTTTCATTTCCTTCTTTTCTTTTCTTTTCTTCATCCCAGTCTTTTTTTTTCTTTCTTTCTTTTTCTCATTTTCTTTTTTTTTCTTTCATTTTTTTCATGTTTCACGATGGGTTAAACTGATTAATAAACCGAATAGTTTAGGACAATGATAATAATTAGAAAGGAACGATAATGAAAAGATGATAATCATAGTAAAAGTAACAATAATGATAACAGCAGTGAGACAGATAATAGTTATCATTATCACTTAATACATTAAGAAAATTTAAAACAATAATAGCATCATCACAACTTTTACATAATGCAAAATATATTCAACATCCTAATCCTTATTATTACTCCCCTCATGAATATCATTATCATCTTCATTATCGTTATTATTACTATCATCATCATTATTAAAGTTATTATCATCATGCACACTCAAACAAACACACAGACACACACACACGCACACAGAACAAACATTATCATTATTCTCCTATTATCATTATCATTGTTGATATCACTATTTTTATTATCATTTTTATCATGCTAATGATGATTATCATCATCATTACCACTACCATTGTTATCATCATTACCATCATCATTATTAACACTGTTATTACTATTTTCGTTAATACTGTTAGCAGTAGTAGTATCATTATCTTTATCGTTAACATTATTGTCATTATTTCTGACATGTCTTTTATTATCAAAATTATTTTTACGATTGTTATTATCAGTATTATTACTAGTATTTATTATTATCACCATCATCATCATTAGGATTATTATTATTGCTCTTTTTCATTGTTATTATTATTATTATTATTAATATTATTATTATATCATTATTATTACTATCATTATCATCTCTATCATCCTTATAAATTTCATTATTATCCTTTTCATTATAATAATTATCATTATCACTATAATTATCATTATTTTCATTAGCATAACTGTTGTCACTGTTATCAATAATAATAATGATTATGTTTAAGCATACAATATCAACAATGATAATCATACCCCCAGCAACACCAGTAGCAATTGACACCAGTATAGACACCAGTAGCAATTGACACCAGTATCAACACCAGTAGCAATTGACACCAGTATCAACACCAGTAGCAATTGACACCAGTATCAACACCAGTAGCAATTGACACCAGTATCAACACCAGTAGCAATTGACACCAGTATCAACACCAGTAGCAATTGACACCAGTATCAACACCAGTAGCAATTGACACCAGTATCAACACCAGTAGCAATTGACACCAGTATCAACACCAGTAGCAATTGACACCAGTATCAACACCAGTAGCAATTGACACCATTGACACAGTACAACACCAGTAGCAAATTGACACAGTATAACACCAGTAGCTATTGACACCTGTATCAAACACCAGTAGCCAATTGAACCAGTTTCAACACCCCGACATAGACAATTGACTCCAGTATCAACACCAGTAGCAACAATTGAACCACCAGTTATCAAAGTTCAACACCACCGTAGCAATTGACACAGTATTCAAACACCAGTGCAATTGCACTGTATCAACACCGTAGCAATTGACACCAGTAATCAACACAGTAGCAATTGACACCAGTATCAACACCAGTAGCAATTGACACCAGTATCAACACCAGTAGCAATTGACACCAGTATCAACACCAGTAGCAATTGACACCAGTATCAACACCAGTAGCAATTGACACCAGTATCAACACCAGTAGCAATTGACACCAGTATCAACACCAGTAGCAATTGACACCAGTATCAAACCACAGTTAGCAATTGACACCAGCTATTCAACACCAGTTAGCAATTGGACACCAGTATCACAACACCAACAGTAGCAATTGAATTGACACAGTATCACGTATCAACACCAGTAGCAATTGACACCAGTATCAACACCAGTAGCAATTGACACCAGTATCAACACCAGTAGCAACACCAGTAGCAACACCAGTAGCAATTGACACCAGTATCAACACCAGTAGCAATTGACACCAGTATCAACACCAGTAGCAACACTGATAGCAACAGCGGCGACAGCCTCGCCTCGCCTCCGCGCCGCGCCGCGCCGCGCCAGGAGCAGCAGAACCGAAGTAACAATTTTGGAAAGTGGAGCGCCGGGGTCGTGACGTCAGCACTTTCGTTATTCTTCAGCTTTTAACCGCAATGCTAAGATTAGCGCGATTTTCATTATGCTGCGCTGATGTTGAGTTTGGTCTGGGATGTTTTTTGCTTCTTGCTTTTGCTGTGTGTTGGGGATCGTGTGTTTTTTATGGTTTTTATCTCTCTCTCTCTCTCTCTCTCTCTGATCTCTCGCTCTCTTTCTGTGCTCTCTCTCTCTCTTTTTGTGATCTCTCTCTCTCTTACTGTGATCTCTCTCTCTCTCTCTCTTCTATGATCTCTCTCTCTCTTTCTGTGATCTCTCTTTCTCTCTCTCTCTCTCTTTCAGTTTCCCTCTTTCTATCTGTCTCCCTCTCTCCCTTTCACTTTATTCTTTTTTAGAATAGTTTATTTAATTCTCGAATTGTTCAACAGACTTCCCACACAGGATATTCCACTGAATATGTAACGAATTTTTCCT
>NW_028234444.1:19325473-19330681 GCF_977035675.1 Penaeus japonicus | reverse complement strand
ATATATATTATATATATATCAATATTATATATATTTATATATACATATATATATATATATTTTATATTATATATATATATATATATATATATATATATATATATATATATATATATATATATAATATATACATATATATATACATATATGTACTATAATTATGCATATAGTATATATATATATATATATATATATATATATATATATATATATATATATATATATATTATTATAGCATATATATACTGTATATATATATATATATATATTATATATATATATATATATATATATATATATATATATATTTATATTATATATATATTAATATATATATAGTATTATATATTGCATATATATATATATATATATATTATATATATATATATATATATATATATTTATATATATTATATATATATATATGCATATATATACTGTATATATATATATATATATATATATATATATATATATATATATATATATATATATATATTTATGTACATCAGCAATCAAGACCAATTAACACATCTATCAAAATTGGGGAGGCTCTGCTTTAATCATCTGCTAATTCAACATGGGAGAAAGAATGTAACACATGGTTAGGCACAGCAAGTCTCAGAAGAGATTTATAAATTTTAGGAATTTCAGCTGTAATGATAGGAACAACATTGCTATCCTTATCTAACATATTCAATTTGATAACATTTGTGTTCATCTTTTCCAGCACTGTGACCCCCAAAACTAGAATGGGGAATTGGGGTACTGGTTAGCCATTGTGGTTTGCATTTCTTGACAAAACTACTACTTATATAGGTTTCATCAGCCCCATTATCGAATAACACTTTAGCCACAACAATCCTACCATCACTAGCTCGTACTTTTCCCTTGGCGGCCTGACACCTCGACCTGACATGAGTGTTACGTCGTCCGACTTGTAGCCCTGGTTGACAACTTCTTCCTTTCTAAGGCTAAAGTCCAACTTGACGCCGCTTATTAGGGTATTGTGGTTGCCTTCGCAGCTTGCACACTTATCCAGGCTTTGCTGAATATTGAAGAGTGTCTGTTGTTAAGGCACTTAAAGCAGATACCTAGACTTCTAATCTTCTCACCTCGTTCCTGCCCACTTAACTTCTGCACATTGAAGCAGTTTTCAGACTTGCGTTTCTTCTTACAAAAACAGCAGACAAGAGGTTCTTTCTTAGATGAGCTATGAAGGACTGCAGCAGAAACTTCTTCTCCTTGGGGGCACTACTTTCGGTCTTTCCCTCAGCAACAAATTTCTTTTTTCCCCTGAAGGCTTTGGACTGTTCCAATCTTGAGATTTCCTTATACAAGAAGTCGAGGAGAAAGTCTAAATCACTCTCCGTCATCACGTAGTTTCCACAGCTGCGTCACTGTCTTTTCACCACTTGTACTTTCCTAAGTTTACAACTCAGAAGAGATTGGACATGGGTAAAGATGAATCTTTCTCCCCTGCCGTCTCTCCTTCATTAGGTCGCACGTCACTTGATAATTAGCACTTGGCATCTCCTTCCAGCAGTGACAATAAATATGCACACTTGCTCATTACTGGAATGTCAGTTGTATGTTTCAATGTGGAAAATGAACTGGTCTCAGAACGACTGCCACTGAATAACATCACCCGAAACCTTGGTCTGTAACTCTAACTTGGTTAACTTGATGTTGACAGCTGCTTGAACTCCTTGGGACACTACGTCTTGCGCGTCGGCCGCTACTCATTGTTTAACTCTGGCTTCAGTTAGCATCTTAAATTTGGCACACGGTTTTCGAAATTCATGGGCGTCATTCAATACTTGATCGAGTGCATTATCTTCTACAACACTCTCATACTCTTCTTGTACTTCGTCAAACTTCTCTAGTCTCTTACCATACTGCTTGATGGCGTGTTCTAGTTCTATTAATGTGACATCGGGTTTAGCATGGGTATCACCTATGGCCTCAGACGCTCTTGTCAGCCAATCATTGCACGCACATCTTGCCTTTGTTATCTTTTTCATCATGTATTCACCGCACCGAAACTAGTCTATAACATTTTTTACCTTGATGGGGTCTTGTTCACGGGTCTGGCCGCCAACAATGTGGGGGTTTCTTACCGCAGTAAAAAATATATTGTTTGGGCTGGACATTTAAAAACGTGGTAGTGTTACTCGTCTACTAATCTATCCAGAAAATTACATTGTTGTAAAAAGATTTACACTTCTGTTTCAATGCAATTTAAGTATATAGTCTTCATAGCGGAAATAAAAACACCAGAGAAATGCTGTAACATTCTTGCAGTAAATAAGCGTAAAGTTGCGTAGAGAAAGGGTCCGAAATGGTAAGCTCCGTGTCCCCATGGCAACAGGGCTCTCCAGATCAGATGGACACGTAAGGGTGCCTGTCGTCTGAGGCGTCGGGGTCGGACGTCTCCAGGGAGTAGTCCTCTCCGGCCATGCGATCTCTGCCGGACTCTCCAGAGTCCGCTTGGTGACGGAGTCGCTTTCGCGGCGTGGCCGGGGCTCTCCAGAGAGGAGGAGACTCCCTGGGTCGTTGTAAATAATCTCTGTTAGCCCGCACGAAGGAGAAGAAAATCTATTACAATCAAAACAAGGTGTATGAGATGGAGCGGAAGCCTGATACGTGTGATAACAATGCATTGTGCTGCGAATGAAGGAGAACACGGAGGAAATGATAATGTAATCCTAGTGAGGTGGTCGGAAAGGGCCGTGGATGAGCGCGAATTAATAAGAGTCAATGAGTTTGTGTTACCTATTGCTGTGATAGATACAGTTTCTAGGAGTTGTAGTAGTATCTGAACAATGAACTTCGTCTGCCATTTCTTTGACCATCAGTTTCTGTACGAGAGAGTGACTAGTTGTTTCGACTTATCTACAGTCTATATTCTTCATTTTGACTTTTCTTATCTCTTTTTTTTTTATGACTAGTCTATTCCAGATATGTGTCACATACTTCATTACATTAACATTGAATCTTTAAACTCATGTTGCGATTGACATTAATCTTCATAAATCTATTAAAAAGTACAGTAATCTTTATATATACCTTCTAAAATAAAACGTTTACATCTTCTCCACTTTATGATACTAAACAACGATCAAGAAAAGACGGCAGCTCTCGTTTATCTTCAGCTATTTTCTCAGAAATACTCGCCACCCTTCTCTTTAGGTCATCCTGCTATTGGCCCCTAGATCATCGTGAATACATAGGAGCTCTAAAAAACATCATATAATGAATGATAGGTCTTCTCTCTCTCTACTCTCACCTCATCCTAACTCCTATATATACATCTCACCCTTCACATTGACTCATCATCTCGCCTCATTACTATCTCTCATCTCTACCTGCACCTTCTCTCGATCATCTCTCTCTCTCTCTCTCTCTCTCTCTCTCTCTCTCTCTCCCTCTCTCTCTATCTCTCTCTCTGTCTGTCTGCCTGGGGAAGCTGCATGCATGTATGTTTATCTTTTTTTTGTGTGTGTGTTTGCTTACATGTACATATGTGTGTGCAGTAAATCCTATAGTCCTGTCGCCAAAGGTATGGGATGTTACATTCTGCAATGGGCCAGGATATCCACAATAAGGATAAGGATAAGCCAGATATGCGGAGCAGATGCTACGCCGGCCTTGTATGCACTGACGCGAGCCCGCCTGTGCCAGCGTGTGCTGACTCGTGAGAGAGTGTGACAACGAGTGTTGACTCGATCTGAGCTTGGTCCTTACCCAACGCTGTGCCCAGTTACGTCAGTGACCGCCAGGTGACAGTGGAAGCTCACGAGCTTGGACGGGACTCGATCTGCCGACCACGGGGATGTGAAGTCGACACGCTACCAATGAGCTAACCAGAAGGCTGGTATCCACAAAGATACACATATACTATCAAAATATCGTAAAAAACGTGAGAAAGAAAAATTCTCGTCGCTTGGACCTTTGAGCTAAAATGACTCACTGGATCATTTAAATTCAATTCAGGAATATTGAGAAGAAAGGACAATGGTCATCAATAACCTTTAAAGGAGGAATGTAAGAAGGAAGGGGAAAGGGAAAGAGGGAAGAGGATGGGGAAGATAAGGGGAGGGTGATGGGAAGGTGGAAGGGGAGGAGAAGGGAAGGAGGAAGAAGAAGATATGGGGTAAGGGGGGTTAGGAAGGAGAAGGTTAAGTGGAGGAGAAGGGAAAGACGAAGAAGACGAAGAAGGAATAGGAGGAGAAAAAAGAGAGGAGGAAGGGGAGGAGACAGGAAAAAGTATAAGGAAGAGGAAGATAAGGGGGAAGATGATGAGAAGAAGGAGAGAAAGAGGAAGATAAGGGGGGGGGGGGGGGGAAAGTAGTCAGGCTACTGTGCATGTTAGCTAAAACTGTATGTGCATTATGTAAATATAGAGAGATATAGGGAAAAAAGATTGATGTGAAGGAAAGCAAACAAAGAAGAGATGGGTAGAGAGACAGATAAGAAGATAGCCAGAGAGATAATTGGAAAGAAAGAAGGATATAAAGATAGATATTTCGGAGGATAGATATAGACAAGAGTGATAAAATAAGATAGACAAAGAGATGGGAAGATAGCTAGAGTTAGAAAGACAGAAATATAAGGAGACAGATAAACAGATAGATGCGTTGACTCAAGAAACAAATAACCATAGTAAAATGAACGCATTAAAAAAAATAATAATCATAATGTGACAAAAGATTTCTGAATTGATGATGCACCTTGAACGGTGGATCTAACCTTAGTGAATAATCATTATGTAAAAAGTTATAAGAAACATAGGAATACAGAAGGGACAAAACAGGAAAAAACAAGAAAATAAAACATATCTATCCAATTTTATTGATATGAGAAACAAGATTTCGAGAGTCTTGATAAGTACAAAAAAGATTTCCATTCCTAACATTCAGAACTGATTCCGTTACGGAACCTATTTCGCCACAGGACTAAATAGGTTCAGAAAAAATAAAACACATGTTCGTGGGCAGTCTACACGTTCCCGATATCCACAAAGAGGCTGTCAGGCAGAAATAGGTGTAGGTATTATTTACTGAGTATTAAGCACAAATTATTCAATATCATCTAATAAGTAATAACATAGAAGGTAATCCTTTGGGTAAAGGTACCAAGGGTCTTTCTACTTAAGAAGAGTAACATGAGGTAAGGGAATGGCATGATGTCAAGAAAAGGCTAAAC
>NW_028234444.1:19315473-19317973 GCF_977035675.1 Penaeus japonicus | reverse complement strand
ATAAAATTTATAATCTCATATATATAATAAATAATATAAATATAAAAATAAATAAAAATATATATAAATATATATATATACGTTACTATACATCCATAAACATGACATAACCCAATATTATTGGATAAGTATTATCTAAATTATAAATATAAAAATCAAACCATATATCTATGCAACTATATAAAAATATAAATATATAAATAAATATCCAAAAAAATATATATATATATTATATATATAAATATAAATATATATATAAAATATATATATATATATAAAATATATATATATAATATATAAAAAATATAAACATACATATACATATATATATATAATAGATAATATAAATATAAATATAAATATAATATAACAATAACCATATATATATATATATAATATAAATATAATAAATATATATAAAAATAAATATAATATCGAATATATATATATATATAAATGAAAAAATGACTTCATATATATACATATACATATATCTAAATATATTTTTATATATATATAAATATATATATAATATCTATATATATATCTGTATATTTATATATATAATATAAATATATATAAATATATATATCTATATGTAACATAAATGTCTATAAATCTATATATATATATATAAATAAATCTATAAATATATATAAAATATAAATATATATATATAAAATATATATAAAGCCCCCCACAACAATAATATCAGTTTTTCAAGTATCATTATAAACAGACTTACATACATACATATATGTATAGACTATATATCTATAATATATATATATAAATAAATAATATATATATAAATATATTTATATAACATTTAAATATATTTTAAATATATAAATATATATAAATATATAATATATATATATATATAAATTTATCTTTCTACCTATCTTTCTATCTATATATCTATCTAAATATCTATCTAATAAATAAACACTAATGAAATATAAAGAAACAATCTCTATCAACTCTAACTCTATATTCACTAAAATAATATATAAAAACTATATCTCTATATAATCTAAATATAACACTCTCTAAATGAGATATACTAACAATAACAAATAACATAATACAATAAAAAACACACAAAAAAAAATATCACAAAAAATTGGAAAGCAAATAAAAACCCATATCTATAAAACTCTAACACAATCCCATATAACAAAAACCTCACTATAAACATATATATCAATCTATATATGTATATCCATACATCTACATATATATTCATAACATATATAGAGACCAAAAAAAGTAAAAATAACTAAAACCAAAAAAAAAATTCACAAACACACACTACACACAACAATAATAATATATTAATATATATCATATAAATCATTTATAAATAATAAAAACACCTTCCCCCTCTCAAATAATTAATAACTAAACATAACATTCAATACTTTATGAATATCCAACAACTCACTAAAATCAATCTATATAAATCTATAATAAATATATCTAATATAACTATTATATCCCTACATATAATATCCATAAATAAACTCAATAAACTACAAATAACACTATCTATTTAAATACTATATACCAATATCAAATTAAAAATCTGTAATAACATCTAACTACTCTATCTCAATCATCATAATCAATCTATCAAACACTCAATATCTAAAAATACCTAAATATAAATAAACAATTAAATAAATCTAAATAACACAATTTATATATATCAAATCTAATATAACTATAACATAAATGAGTTATCTTTAACAGATATCTATCTATCTCTCTATATATATATCTATATATAAATCTCATATATAGTCTAATATATATTAAAGAGAAAATATATATATATAAAAATACAAATGTATAAATTATTAATATATATATATATCTATTTATATATAACGAAAAAATATTAAATATAACTATATATATAAATCAAATATATATAAATATATATAATATAAATATATCTATAACCTACAAACACATACCTACATATACATATATAACTATCTGTAAATATCTAATATAAAAACATCAATGTATATATATATGTAAAAATAAATAACACTAAATATATATATATCTAAGTCCACAAAACAATATCCATATCTATATACAACAACAAAATACTCACATCTCACACACGACTCATAAGAAATCGACCCAAACAACACACAACACCAACATCATATACTCCCAAACTCACAAACTCTCACCATTACTCACTCTCCATCCACTCACACTCACAAACTCATTAACCACACACACACACAATAATAACAAGACATCACAACTGACACAATCTATAGAATATCAAACTATCAATCTGTAAATAAAAAAAAAAAAAAAAAACACAACAAACTAACACACTTTACTATCTATCTTTCATATCTAACTATCTAACAATCTCTCAAACTCACACTCAAATAACAATACCTCTCTCACACACACACACAAACACAGTCAATATCACGATCTCCAAACACAAACACAAAAAAATATACAC
>NW_028234444.1:19305473-19312973 GCF_977035675.1 Penaeus japonicus | reverse complement strand
CTATCTCTATATATATAAATATATCTATAACAATAAAATATCTATATAATATAAAAAAAAATAAATATCTAACTATATAAATAGAATATCTATAATCTAAAATATATATAAATATATAAAGATATCTATCTTTAAATCTTTAAACCTATAACATATATATAAATATATATATAAAAAATAACTATTTTATAATAAATATATTATATAATATTATATAGATATACATCCATAAATATATATAATGTGGCATCAAAATTATAAATACGATATAAATATATATAAATAACTACATATAAATCTCACTATAATAAATAATTTTTACATCAACATAAATAAGGAATAATCACATCTCTATATGAAAATATATAAATATATATATATATACTAATCTATATAAAATATCATATTTAAATATTATATATTATAAATATAAAAATATATCTATATATAAATAAATATACTATAAATACAACAATTAAATACATATATAATACATATCCATCCACAAGAACAAATAATAATATAACTATATAATATAGCTTAAATATATCTATATATAAATAAAACACTATACCCTATATCACGTATACATATTAAACTAAATATAAATAGAACAATAATAAATATCTATAAATCTCTATATATATAACTCTATAACTAACTATATAACAATATCTATAAAATATCTATCATCATCCATAAATACATTTATCCCAATATATCTACTATAAAATATATATTCATATCTAAAACACTATAAATATCTATATAATCTAAATCTCAAACTCACTATAACTCGAAAATCAAATACATATCTATGTAATATCAAACGATATCTCCTATATCTACACATCAATATCACTCACTATCTACATATATATAAACTATCACTCGCCTAGACAAAAAGAATATCAAAATCGATCCAACACTAAGACACAAACTCATCTGAATCTCAACTATACAATCTATCTCTATATCTCCACTCTATATACACTCTCATAAAATCAAATAGACTCATAATACACACCCCATAAATAACAGCACTCATCTCAAAGCTCTCACTCACCAACTATATAACACTCAATCTATAACACACAATCACTCAACTAACCCTCTCAATCTCCTCACAAAAACTCTAACACAACTCACACTCAAACACACACACATTCAAACTATGTCACACCACCCCACCCACCCAACCCCCCGTCAGCATACCGACTCTCACTCTCTCACACCACTAACACAATCTCTCACTAAAATCTAACAACACAAACACACTCTCACTCCCACAGCCACCCCCTCCCACACCCCCCCCCCCACTCACTCTCTACATAAAACTCACACAAACAATAACAAAAACACTCACAATCTCACACACCAACAAAAACCAACACTAGCTCACTTCTCACAAACATCACATATCACTCACACACACAACTACTCACAAACACTCATCCCACCACCACCCACAACCCCCCCACAATCTCAAACTCATCACTCACTCTCACAACACACAACCACTCACTCTCACCCACACAAACACACACTCACACACTCACCACAAACAAACATCACTCCAGACCTCAAACTCACACACTCACACACTCACACATAACTCCCACAAACACACACACAACACACACAACACTCACACACACACCCAACACCACACACACCCCCCCCGCACTACACACACAACACATTATCCCCACACCCCCACCACATCTACACACACACTACCACACAAAACACACTATCCTCCACTAACACTCACACACCCTCCACACACACTAAACACACAAACACTCAAACACCACACCACTATCCCCCTCCAACTCACTCACACAAACACAACACACTCACAACACTCAAACACACTCAACTCATCACATCTCAACACACACACAACACTCTCATACACTACACACACCACTCAAACTCTCACTACCCACCCGCACACTCTCTCACTAAATCCAACTCTATCCACACACTCTCACTCACTCATTCAAACTCACACACACACACAAGTACACACTCACTACACTCACTCCAAATCACACTCACCACATACACTCACATAACACACTCAAAAACCTCACTCACACAAACCACCCACTCCCCCACTCACACACACACAATCAAACACCTGACTCACACACACCTCACACACTCACAATCCACACTACTCACACCCCCAAATCCCAACACACTCCCCCATTAAACTCAGCACTCTCTCACACACACACACACACACACTCACACAAACATACTCCACCCTCCCACACTCTACACCACACACACACCAAACCCATCACACTCACACTCACACAAACACTCGCACCACAAACACACACACACTCACTCTCACCACTAACACACACACTCTCACACACAAAACCTCCACACACACACACACATAACACACACACAAACTCACTCCCTCTATCACACTCTCACTCACACCTTACTCACACACTCACACACCATCACCCACACACACCACCCACACACACTCACTCACACACACTCTCACAAACACACAACACACACTCACGTCACTCACACACACACACACTCACATACCCATTCACTCACACAAACACACACTCTCAACACACACACACACTCACACACACAAACACTCAAACACACTCACCTCTATCACACCACACACTCACTCATTCAAATCACTCACCCCCACACTCTCCCACACTCACCACACTCACTACTCTCACACACACACACACACACACCACACTCCACACACCCTATCACACTCACCCAAACACACTCACACACACATACACTCACACTCAAACACACACACACACACACACCCACCCACACACCCACCCACACACACACACACACACTCAACACAACACACACACACACACACAAAGACACACACCCCACACACACACACTCACACCAACACACACAAACTCCCTCACACACACACACACACACACCACAACCACTATATAAATATAAAAATAACCTATAATCTATCTATATATATAAATATATATATATATATATATATATAAATAATATATATTATAAATATACCTATATAATATAAATATGTATATTCTGTATAAATCTATATAAATATATATAAATATATATATTTTATATAAATATTATTTCCCCTTTTTTAATATATATAAAACCCAACCCACTAAAATATGCTATATCTCTATCTATCAAACCTCCTATATATATACATTTATATAAAAAATTTTATAATATATATTATATATATATATAATGAAATATATATTTTATAATAAAAACATACATATATATTTCATAAAACTATCAAATCTATTTTAAAATATATAAAAAATAAATATAAAATAATAAATATATTAAATAATAAAAATAATGATAAATACATATCTACATATATATATCCCTTTTTTATATATTTTTATTATATATATAATAAAATATATATATATATATTATATATATAAAAATATATTATATACGAAATATAAAACCTACAAAAAATAAATTTTTATATATATAATATATATAATATTATATATATATATAATAATATATATATAAAACAATTGTATGTATATATACAAAAATTTTAAACATTAAAAATTTAATATAATAATATACAAAAAATATATATATATATTTTTTAAATAAAACATATATCTAATAAATATCTACTACTAAAAGCTATATATATATAATAATATTATAAATATATAAATAAATATTTTAAATTTTATGTTTATGTAAATAAATAAATAAAAAAAATAAATATAATATATAATATATAAATTATATATATATAAATATATTGTAATTTCTAAATATAAAAAGTAATATTATATTTAATTATATATAAATATATAAATATAATATAAATAAATATATATAAATATATATGTAATAATATATATAAATATATATATAATATATATATATATTATATAAATTTTAAAATACCATAAATATTAAAAAAATATATATAAAAAATATATATATAATATATAAATACATAAATATCCATTTATAAATATATATATAATATAAAAATTATTATCTAAAATATATAATTAAAAAATAATATAATATTATTTTAAAGATGTAAATATAATAATATATTAAATAAATAAATAAAAATAATATATATATATATATATATATATATAATAAATAAATACATATATAATGTACAGCAATATATAAATGTATATATAATTTTATATATATAAATATACATTAGACACACACACACACACACCACACCACACACACAATATATATATATATAATATATATAATAAAATATAAAAATATAATATATATTTTTATAGTTTATATAATATGTATAATTATATATTATATATATATATATATATATAGAATATATAACATAATATAAAATATAAATAAAAATTATATAAATATTATATATTATAAAAAAATATAAAATAGAAAATAGATACCCCCAAAAATATTAATATATATAATAATAAAAAAATTTAATTTTATATATAATAATATAATATAAATATATTTTTAAATAAAATATAATTTCCTAATCTACTATTTTTTTAAAATTAAAAATATATTTTTATTTATAATCCCCTTTATATATAAAATATCTACTTTCCCTTTTATATAAAAATTTTTATATATAATAATTATAATTTATATAATATATATAATATATAATTATTAATAAATATATAAATATTATATATATATAAAATAAATATAGGGCATATAAAAAAAAAATATATATCATAATAAATAAATAAATATATAAATATATAAAAATACAACATATTTTGGGCATATTAAATAATTAATATATATAAATATATATATATATATATATATAATATTATATAAATTGTTAAAATTATATATAAATATAAAATTTTTTTTATATATATATATTATATATATTAATTTATGTTTATGTAAAAAAATAAATAAAAATAAAATATTATAAAAAAAAAATATATATAAATTAAATATAAATATATAAATAATATAAAAATATATATATAAATATGTATATGTATAAAAATAATTTGTATTTTATATATATTATATTTATATATAAAATTTTTTATATAATATATATAATATATATATATTATATATATTGAAAAATAGGGTATATAAATATAATTAAAAATATAATATAAATAAATATAATACATAAAATTTTTATATAAAAAATTTTAAATATATATATATAAAAATATATAAATATAATTTTCTATAAATATACATTTAATATATAATATATTTTATATAAATATTAAAAAAATATTTATTATATATTAAATAATGATTTTTAAAAAGATGTTAAAATATATATTATATATATATTATATATATATATATATATAATACTATATTGGTTGTGTGTGTATTTGGTTTGTGTGTGTGTGTGTGTGGGTGTGTGTGTGTGTGTTGTGTTATGTTGTGTGTTGATTGTGGTGTGTTTTTGGGTGTTTGACATTTAAAAAAATATATATAATATTATAAATATATAAAAATAATATAAAACTATATCAATATTAATAAAATTTTCTTATAAAATCTAAATATATAATATTAATAATAAATATAAAAAAAATAAAGTTTTGTGGGGTAGTGTGTGTGGGGTGTGGTGTGTGGGTGTGGGGGTGGTGATGTGTGTTGTGTGTGGATTTTTTGTTTTTTTGTGGATTTACAATTAAAAATAAACATAAATTTTAAATAAATCTAAATATAAAATATTTTAAAAATATAAAAAATAAATATCAAAAAGAAAAGAAATAATAAAATATATCAAAAAAATAAATATTTTTTATCATTAAATTAATTAAAAATTTAATAAAAAAAAATATAAAATATCATATTTAAAAATTTTTCATATAAAATAAATTTAACTAAAAAATATTAATCTTTTAATAATTCTAAAAAATTTTAAAAAATTTAAAAATTTTTTGCCATAAATTTTTTCCAATCACCCCCCACAAAACCCCACCACACAAACACACACACCTACACACACCACCCCACACCCACCAATACATACACAACACACACACAAAACAAACACCCCACAACACCAACCCAAAACAACCCCCACAACACAAAACCCCACCCCACACACACACACACTCTAACACACACACACCACCCCCCACACACCCACAACACACACACACCACACACACCCCACCTCCACCCACTCACTCCACATCCACACACCCCACACACACACACAACACCAACCCCAAACACAACACACTCACCAAAAAAAACACACACACCACACAACACACACACAACACAACAAAACACCCCCACACACCATCACAAACACACACCCACAAACCACAAACCCCCACACACACACCCACACACCACACAACACACTACACACCCACACACCACAAACCCAACACCCACACACACCACACCAACCACCCACCCAAACACACCCCCACCCCACCACAAAACACACCCACCACCCCCAAAACCACACCCCCCACCCAAAAACCACCCCAATAGATATATAATATATAGAAAATGTTCACACATCCCACAATCACAAACCCCACACACACACACCCACTCACACCCCACCCACAGCCCATCCCCCACACCCACAGACACCATTTTTCCCCACACAAACACCACCACACACCAAACAACACACACCCACACACACACACTTAAATACGAAAAAACCCCCCCCCCCCCCCCCCCCCCCCCCCCCCCCCCCCCAACAACAACACACACACAAACAACCCCACACCCACAACTAATCACCCACACAAAAAACCAAAAACCCAAACCCCCACACACACACACACCAACACACAAAAAAAAAAAAATAAAAAAAAAAAAAAAACAACCCCCCGACCCATTACCCAATCATAATCCCCCCCATACCATAAAAAGCAATTCCCTATGGAGATGTAGTGTCATCCCCAAAAAACCCAGAAAATTCTCCCAAATCGGCCGTTCCGGCCCAAAATTAAAAATTGATTTTCTTTCTTTTGTAAAAATTCCCTTCCGTTCATGAGAAAAGACTAGCCCTTGAGAAATTTAAAAGAACCCTTGTTATTCAAAAAAAAAAGTTGATCATAGGGAACACTAAAGTTGAAAAAAAAACCCCCTAGACTGAAAAAAAACCAAAACAAGGAAACTGGGATCAGCTTTAGTTCAAATAGAATTGGGAAATATGTCAGAAAGATAAAAAATACACCAAGAGGTGATTAAACGATAGTAAAAAGTGTAATTGAGGACTGCAGAAATATCGCAAGCTCATTAGCTAAGGACGAAGTAAACATTCACCCAAGGCCAGTGAATAACAGGCTTCTGGACGCTGTGTTGCTCGCATATCTTCCCAGGAAGAGACCGCGACTTACGACGACCATGATGCTGTCACATTGGATGGGCAAGGCAACATGCTGAATGGACATCAGACGAATGGGAGACGGTGGTGTGTCTTATGTC
>NW_028234444.1:19285473-19300473 GCF_977035675.1 Penaeus japonicus | reverse complement strand
GGTTTGTTGAGTCTTTATCCAAATTTAGCTATCTTTCTTTCAATCTATTTTTCTACCATCCTATCTTTCTATCTTTCTCTTAACCGACCTTTCTATCTTTTTATCTGTCTCCTAACTTTTCTCTCCCTTAATCTATCTTCCCCCCAGCCTTCCATTCTCTCTAACTTTCTTTCTCCCAGCCTTCCATTCTCTCAACCGATCTATTTATTATTCTATCTGTCTCTCAGCCTATCTTTCTCCCAACCTTTCTTTCTTGTAATCTATCTTTCACTTAACCTCCCATTCTCTCAACCGATCTATTTATTATTCTATCTGTCTCCCAACCTTCCATTCTCTCAACCTATCTTTCCCCCAACCTTCCTGTCTCCTAATCTATCTTTCACTCAACCTCCCATTTTCTCAACCGATCTCTCTGTTATTCTATCTGTCTCCCAACCTCCCTTTTTCTCGACATATCTTTCCCCTACCCTTCCCTTTTTTAAATCCATTTCAACCAACATTCCTTTCTCTCAACCTATCTCCCCCCAACCTTCCCATCCCCTCTGCTGCACTTTGATTATAAATCAACTTTTGAAGCATCAATATCACGTTCAGCGCAATAGAAGTTACATTTTAAGCATCATCATCATCCTCAGTGCAATGGATGTTTGACTTAGCTTTAATATCACCTTCAGTGCAGCGGCATTTACATTAAAAAAACTAATATCATCCTTGAAGTTAATTCTCAGAATCATTATCACCCTCAGTGCAATGCAAGATAAATCACAAGCATTAACATCCTCCTCACTTTCGTATCCGTGTGATGTTTCTGTGAAGGAAAAAGACTGTCATGGCATTTAGGAATACATGTGTGAGTACAATACTTCTCCTTCATTGTGTCTCGCCTTACTTCAGTCTCTCTGATCTCCATCTCTCTGAGACGCAGGACATCCTTCAGTTCGCTGTTTTCCGTCTCCGTCCCACTCCTCTCCTGTCCTTGCTCCTCCTGCATATCCTGTAAGAGAAAACATCACAGCAGGAATGTGTCTGTCCTAAGGGGCTTGTCATGCTATCTTAAACGATGATTATCAAAGTGGTGCAAATGAGTGGTTTGTGGTAAATCAGTGCAAGTGAGGAGGTTGTGGTGGTGACGTCAGTGTTATCTGCATGTGGCTAAGTAACCTAGTAGGCCTATGCAAGGGATAAGGTCCTTTTGGCAGCAACGAGCAGAGCGAGCAGACATCATATTGTTTGAGGAGTGTGACGGTCCCGAGTTGTGGGTCACACTACGTTAAATCGGCTGCTGACAATTTTTGTAGATTAAAAATTAAGGCATGTTATGTTTCTCCTGTGTGCTGGATTTCTGCAGAGCGATGATGATATAGAGGTATGATGTATGGCAATGGTAATCTGGTGGTTATGGCTTATTATTAGGTTTGTGGCTTTCTTATTTTAGGACTATTGGGTGAATGCTGATTTACTACCGGCTTAGCACTGAGGCGGATCCAAGGAGCGAATGCCGCTGTTATCACATTTCGGAAGCTTTTCCTCTTACCTGTAGCTCTCTGATCTCCATTTCTCTGACACGTAGGATATCCTTCAGTTCGCTGTTTACCGTCTGTAGATTAATCACCGCAGTCTCCATCCTACTCTTCTCCCGTCCTTGCTCCTCCTGCATATCCTGTAAGAAAATTCAACTCTGTAGGGCTGCCTCTGTCCTAAAGGGCTTGAAGAAAAAAATAAGGCAGCATAGGCAGAGGAAGTAGAATTCCACGACCAAGCAGTAATGTCGCTTCAACAAATAAAATCGGTTTTAAAAAGGAGGTAACACATTTCGGAAGCTTTTCCTCTTACCTGTAGCTCTCTGATCTCCCTTTCTCTGACACGTAGGATATCCTTCAGTTCGCTGTTTACCGTCTGTAGATTAATCACCGCAGTCTCCATCCTACTCTTCTCCCGTCCTTGCTCCTCCTGCATATCATGTAAGAAAATTCAACTCTGTAGGGCTGCCTCTGTCCTAAAGAGCTTAAGGCAATGAGCCTAGCTTCATAGGCAAAGGAAGTGGAATCGCACCACCCAGCAGTAATCTCGTTTCCACAAATAAAATCAGTTTTAGAAAGAAGCCAACGCATTACGGAAGCAAAGAAAATAGCTCATAACGTTGCATTTTCATTTACACAAATCCTGCAACCTCTTTGGAATAGTTGAGGTTCAGACCTACAAGGATATATTCAGGAAATGCCAGGTTCTCCAGGCAACAAGCTACTAATAATACAATGCTTTCTCGCTCTAACTCTCCTCTTTCTTAACTCTTGTACTATATCTGTCCCTCTCCCCTCCTCCATTCTCTCCTTCATTTCGTCCCTCTTTCTTCCTCTCTCCTGTGCATACCTTGAGTGATACATTCTCCTCTTCCTTCTTCCTCTGGTCTTCCTTTAGGTCTCTGATTTTCTGCAGATTCGCACTGATCTCTCGCTCTTTCTGCTCATGCTGCTTCTGGACAAGTGCTCGGAAAGACAAACGAAATGAACTTCCTCTCTAACATTTCCCCGCTCTCTCTGTCTCTCTCTCTCACTCTCTCTTTCTCTATTTCTCTCTCTCTCTCTCTCTCTCTCTCTCTCTCTCTCTCTTTCTCTCTCTCTCTCTCCTTGTTCATTATCCTACTAATCTCTCGCTTTTTCTGCTCATGTTGTTTCTGAAGAAGGATGTGGCATGCATATCATTATTGTTTCGCCCATGAAAGGGAGAGGTCATCTCCCTCCTCACACTGTCGGTGGATGGAGGGAAAGCCGATAACCACGAGAGAAGGAGAATGGTCTCATAAAAGAATCACGCGGATCAAATATTTATAAAGGATTACCTGTCACCAAAACCTTACATTTTGCTTTGCATTTCGTCCCAAATACTTCCCAAGTTCACCCCGTCTCTCCTGATCTATAAATGGCTGCCTGTCTGTTTGACTGTCTTGCTCTCTGGACATCTCCAGTCCACACCAAAAGGAAAATTCATAATGGTTTTAGAAAGGTTAGCTGTATTTTCTGTCATTCCAGATCTTTCTCTATCTTTTCATCATTATTTTGATTTTTTTTTTTCTTTACAAAAACTCACCTTCAACACCTTGATTTTTCTTTGTACCTTGATCCTTTCCTTCTCAGTCGCAATCCACCCTTGCACCACGTGTGTCTGAAAGTAATTACGATTCAACAGATTACTGCAATGTGATTTTGCGACCATGGCACTGACCATGATGCAGATCAATGGTGACAGAGGAAGGAGCAGAGTCTGAGCAACAAAGTCTATTACCATGGACACGCTTTGGAAAAGTTCCATGCCGCCGCTGGAGAAAGATTTCCGCATCAAGTCCTGCGGAGTCCTTCCTCCCTTATTCTTCTTGTACATGGAAGCCCCGAAGTTCATCAACGTGAACATAGTGTAGAGATGTCCTCGTAAAGTTGCTTTGTGGAGGGGCGTGTCGCCGCCATCATCAGCAGCGTCCACGTCGGCCCCGCCCTCCCGAAGGACTTCCAGCGCCGCCATGTGTCCATTCCAAGCTGCCAAGTGCATAGCCATCCATCCTGAAGGTAAACTTGACTGTAAAACCTGTCCTTGTTAAAAGTTGCTCTTTAAGGAACCGCTAACGAATTTTTTATTTTCTTATTTTCATTTTTATGCAATTTTTGTTCAGATGTGAGATGTGAATGTAATGATGATAAGCGAGATATGACTATGATAATAAAGATATGATACATATTTAAGAATATATAACATATATCAAGATATATGATGAAATATGACAATAATATTAAAGATGACGAAAATGAGAATAGGAAGAAAAGGATTAGAGAGAATTATAAGAAATACGAATGAAAGTGATAGAGCTATTGGAAATAATGACATTAGAAAGATCTGAAATCAATATTGCGATATTTGATAAATGCACATCATTGCCTTCCCTTCTAAAATATTATGAATTCAGGAAAACGATAACACTAGGTAAGATAAACTGAATTACAATAATTGTTAAGATTATAACAATGATAAAGATAAACCATTAAAAGAATATCAGTATGAATAACAAAAAGAATGACAATTGTTAAAGTATACTAGAGGTAGTTATAAAGCAATATAGCATCCTTGAAGATAATAATGAAATTAACAAATGATATTCTAAAATAAAAATCATAGTGACAATAGTTTTTATGTAATCAATGATATCAGTAATTAGTTAGGAAAACTCATTAGTGAGACCCTAATGATAATAAATGATGTGCATGAAGATGAAAAGGACTGAGAAGATTATAAAGTGTGGGAGAAGGAGAATTGTACAGACAATGAAGTGATAAAGAGTAGTTCACTTCAGTTCAGAGATATTTGCGAAGACGTCGCTTCGCCCGGGCTATATGGACGAGGCGGCCCGCCCTCTGCCAGCTATAAGTCCAGACTGATCTGATCATCATAACTGAATGTTTACCGTGGCGGTCGGATTGCCTGTAGGCGCTCCAGTTGCCAGGGGGCAAGAGACAGGATTCCGGCGGCTGTCGTCTCGGAATCCAGTTGATGACAATGCGTCTACCCTGATCCAGGATTCTCTGAGCAATGGTAAGAATTGTGGTCAGAAGATAAACATTTTCAAGGGGCGTGCTTTGTTGTAGGCTGTCAATGGCGGCCCTAGAATCTGTATGTATGACAACATGCCCGTCCGTATGGGCTGCATGGGCTAGGGCTCCCATAATAGCGACTGCCTCTGCCTGGAGCGAGGAGGCATTGTCAGATACCCGCATAGCTCTTGTTATACCCCTTGCTGCAAAACCGGCGCCGGCAGTGCGGGTGATGGGGTCTACAGAACCATCCGTGAAAGAGGTTTTACTACCCGGCGGAGTGATTGCTGCGATATTCCTCTCTGCCTCATCCCTTAACAGAGGTGGTGAGTACTGTCTTTCTCCTTGACAGGCTCATGACAGAAAACTCGTGCCCACGGCGGGGCTGTGACATAGTTAGGGTGGGGGAGGTCCTTAACAAGTAGTGTCTCCTTGAGCTCAAAGCATATCAGCACCCTGGCTGTGTGATACAGCCAGGTGTTGTTAGCAAAGAATTCGTGGTTCTGTGCAAGCCAACGTTGCACCTTTTGTCTTAGCTGCGAGCCCGGCGGGGACTGTAAAATTTTAGCAAAGAACTGGGCCGCCATCTGATCAATCCGGGTGTCCAGGGGGAAAAGATTGGCCTCCAAAAGGAGGTTGGTAACCATAGTCCACCCAGGGGCACCCAGAATAATCCTGGCGGCCTCGTTTTGCATGATGTCAAGCCTTTTCCTGAATCCAGGCTTGACTGTGATCAGGGCAACGGAGGCGTAGTCCAAAAAGGGACAGACAGCGTGCACATAGAAGGATCTTAGTATACAGTGCTCAACCCCTAAGCGCCACCCTGACAGAGCTCTCATGACAGAGAGTCTTGCCTTGGTACGGTCTAGGAGATATTTAATCTCAGAGCAGAAGGTGAGGTTCTCATCAACCCATACCCCCAAGTATTGGAAGACGTGAACCCACTATAGTTCTAACCATTGGACTCGCAGTCTTTGGTCGCGGACATTGTGCTTCAGTGCCATTGCCTTCGATTTGGCTGTTGATATCTTGAGCCCGACTCTGCGGCATTCCTCAGACATTAGGTCCAGACAACGCTGGGCCTTTCTAGTTAGGTTCTCAATTCGTTTCCCAGTAGAGGTAATTGCAGGATCATATGCATATGAAATGATCTTGCACCCCGCTGGGAGTGGAATGCCGAGGATGCTTAACATGAGGGTGTTAAACAGGGCCGGGCTAAGGACCCCCCTTGTGGAGTGCCATTCTCCAGGGGCAAATGCCTGGAAAGGTGACCTTGGAACTTCACTCTGGCAGTTCTGTCCCGAAAATAGTCACCAATCCAGGCAAGCAGTCTGATTTTGATTCCCTTGTAGATCAGGACCTCTTGAATGGCGAGTGGGCTTGCCAGTTCAAAAGCCTTCTCCAGGTCCAGGAAGACAATGACAGAGCTGGTGTTGCTGACAGTGCTCAGTTAGGTGGCCATTCTGTGAGCAGTGCTCTTACCACTTGTGAACCCATGTAAGTGTTCATGTGGAGGTCCCAACTTCCATTGGAGCTGGTTCAGTACCATTCTCTCTGCCGTCTTTTCCAGACAGCTGAGTAAAGAGATGGGACAGTACCGTCCCGGCTCCTTTGGTTTAGGGATGGGAACTATGTCAGCCCTCTTCCAGCACGGTGGTAGCGAGGAAGTCTCCCAGGACTTGTTGATGAGATGCAAGAATGCAAGCTCACCTTCATGTCCTAGGTGGGAAATGATGGGGTAGGAGATCCCATCACAACCCGGGGATGACCGGGAACTGGTCTTATATGTCCGCTGTAATTCCCTCAGAGAGAACATGGCATCTGCATCATCAGGCTCGACTGCCTTTTCTCTGATGAGGGCATGCCTGCCTGGAAGCAGTTCCTCTTGGCATGCCCTGGCAACTCTGCTGGTAGGCCGGCGCTACTTGTTCTAGTTGAGAACTCGAGTGCCAGTCTCTCCGCCTCCGACCGCGGGTCATGGTGGGTCTTTCTGGGGGCTGAGCGATTTGTGGCCAGTCTGATACGGTTCCACAGCTCTGAAAGGGAGGTTTGGTGGCCAAAGGACTCACACCACTCCAGCCACTATTCCTGTTTTACCCTCTTAGCAGTTTCCTGCCTCGTCTATGGCATTTACTAGTCTGGCCTCAAGTATATCCACATTATCGTTAAGTGAGAAGTCACTGGTTCTGAGGCACCTGGCCAGGGCCTGCTGGAAAGCTTTCCAGTTGGCCCTGTCCAGTGTCCACCTTCCATCGAGGATTGTGCCGGGGCACGGGTGCCGGGCAAGCGTTCAAGATTGTGGTGACTATCCCATTGTGATCGCTCGTGGCAGTGTTGTCCACAGACCAACTAATTCTCTCGACCAGGGCCGCAGTGACAAAGGTAAGCTCAAGGACCCCCGCCAACGTGCGTAGGCTCCTGGCTGTTGAGAAGAGCAATCTTGGGGCACGACTCAAGCACCTCGGCTATGTGGTATCCTACCGCATCACGACTCCGAGTGGGAGCCAAGATGGGGTGGTGGGCATTGAAGTCTCCCCCTATGAGAATTGGCTTGTGTGCCGCAGCAGCACACATTTCACTAATCTCCTAAGCTCCTACATTTTGGCCTGCTATACACATTGTACAGCTTGAGGGGACCCCCGGCCAAATGGATCTCAACGGCAAGGAATTCGACGCCTTCTCCACACTGCACAGGATCGGCAATCAAGGAGCAGGGGATAGTCGACTTCACAAGGGTAATCAAACCTCTGGTGCCTTGCGTACTCGGCAGCACAAAGGGATGATATCCCGAGAAGCGAACAGATCCCCCTGTTAGGGTCTCCTGGAGCATGACAACGTCAATGTTCCGAGATCGCACGATCGCGTGGAGAAGGGCATTCCTTGAGGAAAAGCTGTTGATATTCCACTGCAGTATGCTTAGATTAGAAGCCATTGTGCTAATATGAGTCCATTAAGTCTGTGTCGTCAACGACGTCGACATAATCGGTCTCGGTGTCCGACAACTCCTTGATGAGTTCCTCACTGAGCGCGCGTGTAAAAAATTGACGTGGTGGTATAAGTGGTGTGGAAGTTCAGAGCGACAGTAGCACTGACTGGAGCAGTGACAAGGAGACATTTTCCTCATATGAACTTATATTTTTGATATTTCATTTGGATATGTTTTTCTTTATACTTAGCAAATTCAACTTTATATGCAGGAGTTATTTTGTAAAATAAGTTGTGAAAAGTGAACTTCTCTGAATTGTGCAAATTGGAAATAACTTTGTTTTCGTAATAGCAATAAGACAATAACACTAATATGAATAGAACCATTATTGCTGAGGATGATGATGAGGATGATAATGAGGAAGAGGAGGAGGAGGATCATGAGGATAAGGATACTGATTGATGAGGAGGATGATATTCATATTTTCTAGAATGATAACGATGATGATATTGAAAATGTTAAAAATGATTATTGAAAGAATTAGCATTGTCATTATTACAGTCATAATAACTACAATGAGGATAACAATAACCGGAATAATAAAGATAAATAAACTGATGATTCTAATTATAAAAAAAAACATTAATAATACATAAAAGATAAGAGTGAAATTAAGAATAATATCAATAATGAAAAAAACATAAGATAAATAATGACATTTACACCAAAGAAAATCCTTATGATGATAATAAAAAAAAGAAAAAAAAAATGTATATATATATATATATATATATATATATATATATATATATATATATATATATATATATAAATGTTTAGTAATCACGAACGTCTTTAAGATAATGACAAATAAACAAATGAAACATAAATTATGCATGAATAGAATAGAATAATGAGTAATAATGAATTAAGGAAAGCTGATGATAAAGGTGTTCTCATTAAATTCTAACAATAATTGTTATAATTTTCTACAATATCAAATAAGAGAAAAGAAAGAAAAGCAAATTTCTTCTGACACCTTCATGACGTCATTCGCTTTCCAATCGCCTTACCATGCTTAGCCTTGGCGTTCACTTCTCCGCCCTTCTCGAGGAGCATCTTCACAAGAGCTTCATGACCGTCCCGGGAAGCACAGTGCAAGGGAGTCCAACCTGAGGGAGGAGGAAGCTTGTGTTAAACGTCTGTTCGTGAGTAATGAGCGTGAGAGGGGAAATGATGACAATGCGAAGGTGAATGTGAGTGAGAATGAGACTAATTTTGAGAGTGTGATAAATGAAGATGATTAGGATGATAAGGTTAAGGGGAAGGAATAATATGAATGTATGGAACATTAATAAGAATGCAACGAATAAAAAGAATGACGAAAATAAGAATGATAAAAAAAGGCATAGAAATGAGAAGGAAAAGAAAATAATTGCAAATGATAATGATAAGGAAAATTACAATGAAAATTAATATTCCATAATTATCTATCAGTATGATTGTGTTTTTAGTTATTACTATAATAATCAATGAAATTAACATTATTATCATTATATTAATGAAGACCATTATAATAATAACAATAATTACGGTAATAAAAATAAAGTAAGAACAATTTTAATGATAATAATAATAATATTAGTAATGACAATAACAATTAGGATAGTAATAATGCATATATATATATATATATATATATATATATATATATATATATATATATATATATATATATTTAACAGTAATAAGAACAATATTGAGAATTAATGGGAATAATGATAATCATTATCACATATAATAACTATGATTTATAATATTTTCATAACTATTCATGATTAATATTTGAAATATCCATATAGTAATGATTATCATTATCGTTAAACGTTATTGCCATCATTACTATCACTACTATCATTATCCACCTTCCCATCATCATCATCATCAATATCATTAACTGTAAAGGGTTTCGGTGGTGGTTTCCATCTGGCGATATCGGTTGCTGGGTGTGTGTGTGGGTGTTGTTGGGCTGAGTGAACCATTTCGTCGGTTCCCCCGAACCACGAATCCGACGCCTCCTTCGAGACCTCCGTAGTCGTGGTCGGTGAGGACCCGACTACGACCGGTCACTTAGCTCCGATCTACGAACCTGTGTGCACCTTTGGTAGGTAATTCCTATAATTTTGATTGTAAGTATATTACATTCGATATGTATTTAAAACCTTCTTTTGTGTGTGATACTGTAGCTATAATTATATATTCATTAGATAGAAATAAGGATAACATATGATAATAGGAGTAATGATAATAGCAGCAGCAATAAAACAATAACAGTAATTTAAATCGGACCGCTGATGATGATGATGATGATGAGGAGGAGGAGGAGGAGGAGGAGGAGGATAGTAATATCTCCGTTTACAAACAATGATAATAATAAAAAAAAAAAAAAATAGTGTCAAATAATAACAAGAATGATTTAAAATACCATCATAATCATGATAACTACAGTTATCATAATGATGTTGATAATGATAATAGTAAGAATATTCCAAATAAATGTTATAAATATAACACTAATAATAATAATGGCAATATGAATATAGATAACACATAACACTAATAGAAATAAAAAGGAAAACAAAATCAATAATGAAAAAAAGGTGTAAAAAAGGACGTAAAAAGCATATGAAAAATACCAAAATGATGGAAATAACAAAAAATAAATTACTTCTGTGGATGCCATATAATAAAGTGAATGTTATTATAATAATTGCCATGATAATGTTATTATTAAATGTTCATAATGTGAATGTTAATGTAATATTAATGTTAAGGATGAATACTGTTACAAAAGCAATAATCATAACATTAAAAATAAGACAAAAAGTCATTAATAGACAATATGAATATAGAAATGAAAAACAAAAATGGGAAAAGAAACAAAAGCAAACTTCTTCTGGCGCCTTCATGACGTCATTCGCTTTCCAATCGCCTTACCATTCTTAGTCTTGGCGTTCACTTCTCCGCCCTTCTCGAGGAGCGTCCTTGCAACAGAATCATGGCCGTTCAGTGAAGCCCAGTGTAAGGGAGTCCAACCTGAGGTAGGAAGACGCTTGTGTTAAACGTCTGTTCATGGGTAATGAACATGAGAAGAGAAGTGAGGATCACAATGCGAAGGTAAAGGCGCTGTCATACTAGTCACTTTTCCGTCAATTTTTGAGCGAATTGGCATCTTTCTAGTCAGACGATAATTCCGAGTTTCCGCGCGAAACATTCCCGTCGTCTTATTGGCCAAGCGTAATCAAATCAAGAACTATATTTTTAAATGTTCATATTTGTTTTAAATCATTAATAATATTCAAATATAATGAAATTTACTTTTCTTATTAATAGCTTAAAATTGACAAAGAGAAATCTGTAAATCTAAATTTTATTTTCATAGATAAAATTTGTTTTAAGTGCACGACTTCATTGTTTACATCCGTCAGCCGCAGAGCGCGCTATTTTTCCTCCAGTTTTGAAACACAATGGACTGTGGATGGACACAGGCCCTTCAGAAGAATACTTGAATTAAAATATTTTATTGTTTTTTCTTGTTACGCTCAGCATCTGCTAAAACTGCTAAAGTCTAGCATAACCGCGCACTATCGCTTGTTCGGCGCCATTGTTTACAAATGCGATGCGAGTATCGCATTACTAAGCCGATGGCTCCTAGTGTACACTGCGCGCCTCAAAAAGTTGACAGTTTCTGAAAATTGACGAATAAAAACAACGGAAAATAGGCTAGTGTGACAGCGCCTTAACTGCGAGTGAGAATAACAACAAGAAGGTGAATGTGAGTGAGAATGAGACTATTTATAAGAATGTGATTGATAAAGCTGATTAGGATGATAAGGATAAAGTCAAGGAATAGCATGAATATCGAGAATAATAATGAAAATGCGGATGATAATAAGAATGTTCATAAGAATGAAAATTGCAAGAAGGCATAGAAGTGAGATGGAAAAGATAATCATTGCAAATGATTATGAGAACATGATGACTGATAGTGAGAATGAAAATTGAAATGAAATGAAAAGTGGAATGTAATTAAGAATGAAAAATATTATGTGAGTAAGAATTATCACCATTATTAGAATTTGTACTGAGATTGTAATGTTAATGAGAATGACAATTGTAAAAAAAAAATGAACATTTGATAATTATTTATCAATTATAGAATTCTGGTTTTTGACATTGCTGTAATGATTATTGTAATTGTTATCATTATATATATATATATATATATATATATATATATATATATATATATATATATATGAAGATAATAATAAGGATAACAATAATCATGATGGCTATAATGATAACAATAATGATAAAAAATGACAAAAATAATAACAATAAAAATTATAGTAATAATAATAATGATAATATTGACAATTCTAACAATAATGATAATATTTATGATAATGATAAAGATAAGAACGATAATAATGATAATAATAATAGTAATAATGTGATAATAATAATAATAGTAATATTGATAATCATGGGAAGAATAATAATTATTATCATTATCAATATCATTTCCACCATTACTACTATTAATAGTATCATTCTCATCATTATCACAATTACTATTACCATTATCATCATTATATCACAACTATTATTGACACAATTATTATCATTATAGTGTTATCATCAAGATTACCATGGATGATTTCCTTATCACTATCATCATTATCAAATATTCCATTATCATTATCATGCTTATTATTATTGTTTTCGTTGCCATTACTATCTCTATTATCCCCGTTGTCATTACCATCATGATTTAACAACACGGTAATATAACAGATAAAGACCTCGCAACAATAGCACCAAAAAAAAAAAAAAAAGCATGTAGGAGAACAAGAACAACAGGATCACCAAAATAAAAATAATGAGAAGAAGGATAACATATGATGATAATTTTCCCATCATCATCATCATCAATATCATTAACTGTAAAGGGTTTCGGTGGTGGTTTCCGTCTGGCGATATCGGTTGCTGGGTGTGTGTGTGGGTGTAGTTGGGCTGAGTGAACCATTTCGTTGGTTCCCCCGAACCACGAATCCGACGCCTCCTTCGAGACCTCCGTAGTCGTGGTCGGTGAGGACCCGACTACGACCGGTCACTTAGCTCCGATCTACGAACCTGTGTGCACCTTTGGTAGGTAATTCCTATAATTTTGATTGTAAGTATATTACATTCGATATGTATTTAAAACCTTCTTTTTTGTGTGATACTGTAGCTATAATTATATATTCATTAGATTAAGAGGGTATAATTTCATTACAACCTCCACTTTGAAAAAGGTTCAATTTTGTGTGTATAATTCAATATATTTGTGAATATATTGCTAGAAACAAAATGTTATTTTTGTTTTCCCTGAATCAGTTAATCACCCTGAGGACTATATAAGATATAGGTAAGACATTTAAAAGAACCCCTGACATTATCATTATATCATTACCATCATTTTTGGTTATTATCATGAAAGTGTTATCATCAACATTATCATCGATGATTACTTTATCATCAATATTTTTGTATCATCATTGTCATCATTAACATTATGAAACTTATCGCTATCATCATTATGGTTGTTGCTTTGTTGTCATTACTTTCTTCCATTATCCTCATTGTCATTACCATCATGATTTACCAACACGGTAATATATCTGATAAAGACCTTACAACAACAACACTAACAAAAGCATGTAGGAGAACAAGAACAACAGGATCAAGATAGAAATAAGGATAACATATGATAATAGGAGTAATGATAATAGCAGCAGCAATAAAACAATAACAGTAATTTAAATCGGACCGCTGATGATGATGATGATGATGATGATGATGATGATGATGATGATGAGGAGGAGGAGGAGGAGGAGGAGGAGGAGGAGGATAGTAATATCTCCGTTTACAAACAATGATAATAATAGAAAAAATATAATAATGTCAAATAATAACAAGAATGATTTAAAATACCATCCTAATCATAATAACTATAGTTATCATAATGATATTGATAATGATAATAGTAAGAATATTCCAAATAACTGTTATAAATATAACACTAATAATAATAATGGCAATATGAATATAAATAACACATAACACTAATAGAAATAAAAAGGAAAACAAAATCAATAATGGAAAAAATATGTAAAATGGACGTAAAAAGCATATGAAAAATACCAAAATGATGGAAATAACAAAAAAGAAATTACTTCTGTGGATGCCATATAATAAAGTGAATGTTATTATAATAATTGCCATGATAATGTTGTTAAATGTTCGTAATGTTAATGTTAATGTAATATTAATGTTAAGGATGAATACTGTTACAAAAGCAATAATCATAACATTAAAAATGAGACAAAAAGTCATTAATAGACAATATGAATATAAAAATGAAAAAAAAAATCAATAAAGTAAATAATGAATGATCAGGGAGGTTCCAATATTGAATTATAACAATAATTATTATACATTTCACGTAAACAAAAATGGGAAAAGAAACAAAAGCAAACTTCTTCTGGCGCCTTCATGACGTCATTCGCTTTCCAATCGCCTCACCATTCTTAGTCTTGGCGTTCACTTCTCCGCCCTTCTCGAGGAGCGTCCTTGCAACAGAATCATGGCCGTTCAGTGAAGCCCAGTGTAAGGGAGTCCAACCTGAGGTAGGAAGACGCTTGTGTTAAACGTCTGTTCATGGGTAATGGGCACGAGAAGAGAAGTGAGGATCACAATGCGAAGGTAAAATTGTGAGTGAGAATAACAACAAGAAGGTGAATGTGAGTGAGAATGAGACTATTTTTAAGAATGTGATTGATAAAGCTGATTAGGATGATAAGGATAAAGTCAAGGAATAGCATGAATATTGAGAATAATAATGAAAATGCGGATGATAATAAGAATGTTCATGAGAATGAAAATTGCAAGAAAGCATAGAAATGAGAAGGAAAAGATAATCATTGCAAATGATTATGAGAACATGATGACTGATAGTGAGAATGAAAATTGAAATGAAATGAAAAGTGGAATGTAATTAAGAATGAAAAATATTATGTGAGTAAGATTCATCACCATTATTAGAATTTGTACTGAGATTGTAATGTTAATGAGGATGACAATTGTAAAAAAAAAAAAAATGAACATTCGATAATTATTTATCAATTATAGAATTCTGGTTTTTGACATTGCTGTAATGATTATTGTAATTGTTATCATTATTTATAAATATATATATATATATATATATATATATATATATATATATATATATATATATATATATATATATATATATATATATATATTGATATATATATATATATTGATATATATATATATATATATATTGATATATATATATATTGATATATGTTTATATATTGATATATACAATAATCGTGATGGCTATAATGATAACAATAATAATAA
>NW_028234444.1:19260473-19275473 GCF_977035675.1 Penaeus japonicus | reverse complement strand
ACGGTCACCTTGTAATCCGATAGTTGGATTAACAATTTTTACTGTCTTTGAAATTCTATGTTTCTCAACATTCGACAGTCTATGATTTTGATAATTTTGTTTAATTTTTTACTTTGTGTACTTATGATTGTTAATTCGTTACAATCATTTGGCAATTGTTTCATATCTTAACATGTTTCTTCACTTCATATTATGATTTATCATCTCATTTTGCTAGAAATGTTGACAGATGCATGTTCGTTTCTTAGCTTTACCCCTATTCATTGTCTAGTCATATTCGACTATCTTTGCACTTTCATTGCATTATTGATTACTGTTACTTAGATATTTCAAATTTAATTGCAAGTAACTTTAATCATCATATGATATGATTGTCATTATTTTTAATTTTAAGCAATTGTCGACTTCGACAACATTAAGCATATATGTTATCATCATTTTGGGCCTCTCCGAGTTTCCGACCTTTCGAAACATTTCATGGGTCTTATCATGATATTACTGAACGCAACGTTCATTGAGACAGTCAGGAAAAGGTTTATTTATTATTTCATATTTTATAGCTTTTCAACTTAATTTTGCCTTTATCCAGCCACTGTACCTCACTTATCGGGCCTTCAGTGCATGACGCCCATTGCATATGCATCTCACACCCTAATTCTGCGTATCTATGGTACCACAATTGAGTAAACCGCGAATTACGGGTTATTTTTCGCACTCCGGTGTGCCGCGCCTTGGAGATCTTGACAACCTGACAACACAATTATTTCTCTCAAACAGAGATAGCACGCTTATCACTTATCAGACGTTCCAGGCTTGCTAACTCCGCATTTTTTTTTTTTTTAATTAGTATGCACCATATTTTAATATGGTATTTCTTTCAGTTGCCCCGATCTTGGCTATTAAGCCACACCTTATTTCAGAAGGACGAGTTCGGCCACGCAATTGAAATATATTACATTGTCTAATAATTCATCATATTTATCTTTGATCTCGAATTAAAACAGCGTTTCTCCACGGGACGAGTTCACTTTGGCGCATGATCTTACCGACCACAAGCATGGTCTATCATACAAGTATCAAGGTAAATCACCTATTCCGCAACGGAACGACCGCCAGGTCAATATTATATTAATTTTGTTTTTCTTTCAGCTCTCATTAACATCATTTTTTTCCAGCCTCATCCAATCTGACTCAAGTCGTGCCTTCTAATTAATTGAAGGACTGGATTCGGTTGATCATTGGATTAATATTAATTTTTCTTTTATAAGCATATTCATGATATTTTTTTTACACACTTTGCCCCAAATCTTGACTTCCGGTCACGCCTATTTAAAGGATTAGATATGGTTGGTAATTTGGTTATTATTATTTTACATACATCATAACATTCACAATTTTTCTTTCTTTCTTATTTACAGCTGATCTTGGCTCATATGCCGTGCCTTCACTCCCCGAAGGACTCGACTCAGTTAGTAAATGGAAGAACCACATCTTAACTTACCATTTTTGCTTACTCATCATTTATCACAGAAGACACATATATTGCACATAGTTCATCCCTCGGTGACTCCGGTCTGCTACTGCGTAAGTATTGTCAGCAAATAACATGAACTCAGGTAAATAATTCCTAATTCTTGTTATTGCCAAATCATATGGTTATATTGTATATATGATTATTTTTCAATACGAAATACTAATTTCGACATACCTTGCAAATAGTTCCTGCTGGTAACTACCACATCTATCGACTACCAGGACCATTCTATGCTGTATACGGTTCCTGATGCAGTCAACTCCTTGCATTGTTGCAACTATCAGGTTCATCATGGAACCCGGGACTCCTAATGACTTTTTCCCCAGTCTGATCTTAATCAGATACCTGACTTGCAACAGCTGATGATTCGAGCTTGCTCTCCGCTCAAGCCCCCTCTAATTTCTCCGACAACTGACCATTGCCGAAGCCGCGTGTTGGTTGCATCGCACTACGAGCAAGACTCCGCATCACCCGATGCCTATTCGCAAGTTGTACTTTTGTATCTTTTTTGTATTATATTTACCATTACTGGATATACCTATTTATGAGTATATTTTATAACTTAGCATAACTCACTTGCTATTTTCTATTGTTTTTAAACATTATGACATAATAATATGTTAATAAGTAGCAATGCACTTGACATATACCTAACTTTGATGCATTTTCAATTTATACTGCATGTTATTTTCACTAAGTTAATTCATAACTGCTATTACCTCGTATCTTATTATAACATGCATCTGCACAGTTCTGCTCCTACGCCATTTACCCTGTCCCCTCTACCACTATCGTATGCACTAGTTACGTGTATAAAGTTTTTCAGATAAGATAGTGATGGATGCAGAATGGCATGTCAACCAGACGTGTCAATCCTGTAACCAGCGTAGCCCATCTCGAGGCCTGCATAATCGAGACGTTGCCACGCATTTCCTGATCTCTTCGTATATTTTCAAGAGCTCCACTGATCACGGACCTCCTGTTTTCTCTGCTAAGGATCGCTGATTTTGGCATTCTCTTTTCGTTATATCTAATTTTCTTACCAAATCGGGACGATTTGGGGTAACGTGGTCGAGCGATATCAAGGTCTTATTTGCATATGAAAATATTCAAAATTCATATAGAAGGAAGAATGAAATATTTCTAGTTAATCTCAAATACAACGTCTCCTAATTCCAGGACCAACCCTAGTTGCCCATTTGGAGTCGCTTGGAAGGCGTGGCCACGAATCCTGCCCTCATTCCCCGTCGCCAATCACAGGCCGAAGTCGCAGCTCCCTCCCAATGAGGATCCCCTCTGCCCTCGAAATGACCCCAGGAACCCCCTTCAAAATAGTCATGTTAGTAGAATTCATACCAGAATACGATTTACTTCATTTCGAAGAAGATCTCCTCCCTTCGACTCCTCCTCGATGATTCCAGTAGAACAGTGGTGTTTAGTGGATGACTTATGACTTAATTCATAATTACTCTATGCATTGCCTGTGTTTTCCTTATTTATCGATAAACTTATAGCTTAGATCTCGTTCGCTTTGTGCCCTTAGCTTAGATCACCGCTTTGCGTGTAATATATCGTGCCCCTTGTAAATAATGTTATATATAAATATATATATAAATCTCCGCGAGTTTATGATGTAATGTTAATGTCCTTTAGCCTACCATTTTTCACATTCACCCTCTTATATATTATGTTGGAATTGTAGAATCAATCTCTGCTCGCCACATATCGTGCCAGCGAGGGACCGACCCCCCCCCCCCCCCCCCCCCCCCCCCCCCCCCCCCAAAAAAAAAAAAAAAAAAAAACTAAAAACCTATAACAAAAAACAACATTATTAAAAATCAATAAAATAAAAAATATAACGAAAATAAAAAAAAAAAATAAGAAAAAAAAAAAAAAATCAAAAACACACATAAATGAAAAACAAATTAAATAAAAAAAAAAAAAAAAATAAAAAAAAAAATTCAACAAAAAAAAAAAAAAAAACCTAACAATACAAAACACAAAAAAAAAAAACAAATCACTAAAAACAAATATAACAAAATCAAAAAACTAAAAAAAAAAAAAAAACCAAAAAAAATAAAAAAACACAAACAATCACACAAAATAAAAAAAAAAAAAAAACACAAACCAAAAAAAATAAAAACAAAAAAACAAAAAACAAATCAAATTACTAAAAATTAAAAACAAACAAAAATCTCAAAATAACACAAAATCAAATTTAAAAAAAAAAAAAATACACAAAACAAAAAAAAATACTCAAAACACAAAACAAAAAAAAATTCCAAAAAAAAAATAAATACAATAAATAAAATAAAATCAAACCACATAACCAAAAAAAAATCCACAAAATAAAATAAAATAAAATTAACAATACCACATAAAAAACAAACCAAAATAAAAATAAAAACAAATTACAATAAAAAAAAATACTACAAAATAAAACAAAAAAAATAAAAAAAAAATAAAAAAAAAAAAATAAAATCAACAAAACAAACAAACCAAAAACAAAAAACAAAATAAAAAAAAAAAAAAAAAAAAACAAAAAAATAAAAACAAAAAAAAAAAAACACAAAAAAAAAAAAAATAATCCGCCCACAAAAAAAAAAAATACAAAAAACAACAAAAAAACTAATAAAAACAAATAAAAAAACAAACAAAACATAAAAAAAAAAAACACACACAAAACAAAACCAACAAAAAATACAACAAAAACAAAAAATAAAAAAAATTCTAAAAAAAAAAAACATACCAAAACAACCCAAAAAAAAATTTCAAAAAAAATAAAAAAATAAACATAAAAAATAAAAAAAAAAAAAAAAAAATAACAAAAAAAAAAAAAACAAAACAAATAAACAAAAAAAAAAAAAAAAAAAAAAAAACACCAAAAAAATAAAACAAAAAAAAAAAAACACAAAAACACAAAACAAAACACACCCCCACCCCCCCCCCCCAAAAAACACAAAACACAACAACAACCAACAAAAAAAAAAACACACCCCACCAAACCACCCCCCAAAACACCCCAAACCCACCCCCACACCAAACCCCAAAACCCCCACCTCCCCCACACCACACCCACAACAAAACCCCCAAACCCCCCAAAACAAAAAAAAAAACACAAAAAAAAAACAAAAAAACAAAACCAAAAAAAAAAAAAACAAAAAAACAACAAACAACCCAAAAAAAAACCCAACCCCACAAAAAAACACACAACCCCCAAAAACACCTAAACCAAAACCCCCACAAAAACCCACACCCACACAAAAAAAAAAAACCCCCACCAAAACACCAACCCCAACCCCCACAAACACACCCCCAACCCCAAAAACACCCACACCAAAAAACCCCAACCCCCCACACACAAAAAAAAAAAAAAACAAAACCCACCCCACACCACACCCCCCACCCCCCCCACCCACAACCCCCACCCCCACCCCCACAAACCCAAAAACCCCCACACCCAAACACACAAAAACACAAAACACCACACACCCACACACCAAAAAACAAAAACCCCCACCCCAACAAAACACACAAACCAACACCCCCACACCAACCAAAAAAAACACCACAAAACCCCCAAAAAAACCCCCCCCAACCCAAAAAACCCACAAAAAACACAACCCACACCAAAAACCACACACACACACCCCCCCCCAACACACCCCACACCCCCCACCCCCCAACCCCCAACCACACCCAACCCCCCCACACCCACCCATCCACACACCCACCCACACACCCACACAAAACACCACACAACCCACACCACACCCCCAAAACACACCCAAAACACAAACACACCCCCACACCACACCACAAACCCCCCACAAAAAACCCCACACCCACACCCACCCACCCCACCACACACAACCCCCCCCACACCCCACCCCCACAAACACCCAACACCCACCACCCCCCAAACAAACCCCCAAAAACCCCCAAACACCCCACACCACACCACCCACCACCCCCAAACACAAAACACACACACCACACACCACCAAAAACAACCCCCCCCCCCCCCCCCCCCCCCCCACCCCCCCCCCCCCCCCCCCCACCCCCCCCCCCCCCCCCCCCCCCCCCCCCCCCCCCACCCCCCCCCCCCCCCCCCCCACCCCCCCCCCCCCCCCCACACCCCCCCCCCCCCCCCCCCACCCCCCCCCCCCCCCCCCCCCCCACCCCCCCCCCCCCCCCCCCCCCCCCCCCCCCCCCCCCCACCCCCCCCCCCCCCCCCCCCCCCCCCCCCCCCCCCCCCCCCCCCCCCCCCCCCCCCCCCCCCCCCCCCCCCCCCCCCCCCCCCCCCCCCCCCCCCCCCCCCCCCACCCCCCACCCAAACCCCAACCACACACACCCACACAACACCACCTCCCCCCACCCCACACAACCACACACACACAACCCCCCACACCCAAACCCCACCCCACACACAAACCCACACGCACACAACACACCACACAACACCCCCACCACCCACACAACACACACCACACACAAACCACAACCCCCAACCACACACACCACACCAACAACCAACAAAACCCAAAACACACACCACCACAAAACAACAACACACCCCCCACACCCAACACACGAACAACACACACAAAACCCACACACACACACACAAACACCAAACACACACCCACCACCCCCCCTCACACACACAACACCACACACACCAACACAACACACAACACACCACAACACCACCAAACACACCACACACAAAAACACACCAAAAACACAACACACCACCCACACACACACACACACCACAAAACCCACAAACCACCAAAACCACACACCCCACAAAACCACAAAACCAACAATCCACCAACACCCCACACACCCCCCCCCCAACACACACCCCCAAACACACAAAAACCACCACACAACACACCCACCACCCAACACAACACACACCACACCAAACCCCCAAAACACACACAACAAACCCCACACACAACAAACACCCCCACCACAAAACACAACACACCACACTCCCAAAACACACACCCAAAAAACACACCACAACACCCACACCAACACCCCCAAACACACACCAACCACAACCCCAACACCACCCAACACCACACACACACCCACACCACACACCACACCACACACACAAAACACACCACCCACAACCCACCACCCCCCCAAAACCCCCAAAAACCCACACACACACCCACACACAAACCCCACACCACCACACTAAACCCAACCACACAACACCAACACCAACCCCCACCCTAAAACCCCACACACCCACCCCACACACACCACACACACAAAAAACAACACAACACCACCCAAACAACACCCCAAAAAACCCAAAACACAACCCACCACAACAAACCACAAAAACCCACAAAACCCCACACACCACCCACACACCAACACCAAAACCAACACACAAAAACCCCACCACAACCACCCAAACACACACACCTACACCACAAAACCCCCAAAACCACCAACACAAACAAACACCACCCACACACACCCCAAACCCCAACACCCCAACACAACACACACACACAAACCACACCCACACCCCAACACCCCAAACCCCAAACCCAAAACACACAAAACAAAAACACCCACACACAACACCAACCCACACAAACCCACCACACCCCAAACACACACACACCACACAAACCCCACACAACCAAACACACAACACCCACACACCCCACACACCACCCCCACCACACCCACCAACAACAAACCAACCACACCCCCACCCAACCACACACACACACCCCAACCCAACAAACAACCCACACACACACCCCAAACCCCACAACAACACACCCCAAACCCCAAAACCCCCCCCCCACCCCCCCCCCCCCAACCCCACAACCCCCCCCCCCCCCACCCCCCCCACCCACCCCACACCCCCCACCCACCCCCCCCCCACCCCCAAACAAAGAAAAAAAACAACAAAAAAAATATAAAATTTAAATTTTAAAACCCCAAAAATACAAAAAAAACAACAACAAACAAAAAAAAAAAATAAAAAAAAAAAGGTAAAGATATAGAATATATATAATATGATATTAAAAAAAATAAAAAAATAAAAAAAAAAAATTTTTTTTTTTTTTAAATAAAAAACAATAAAAAAAGAAAAAAAGAAAAATTTTAAAAAAAATAAAAACAAAAAAAAACCCCCAAAACCTAAAAACCCCCGGAAAAAGGGTACATTGAAATTTTAAAAAAAAGGGAAAAAAACCCCCAAAGATATTAAAGTAGATGTTTTTCAGTTTTGCTTCCCCCCCCACTTTCTTATTGAAAAAAATGGTTTGAAAGCAGCACCCAGGGGAAGTTCATATTCTTTTTTTCCCTTTTCCCAAATTTCCGCATTTTTAAAAAAACGCCCTCAGAAAAACCCCCGGGCCATAAAAAAGGAAAAGCCCCCCAATCAAATTTTCTACCTCAAAAACCCCCATGCCAACAAGAAAAGGGAAAAAATTTCCTCTCGAACAGGGTTGCTTTTTGGCTGCCCTTAAAAACCCAAAGAAAGTCAGGGGGGCCTTTCTGCAGCAGGGGGGCCGAGGGCGGTCGGGCGGGCCCCTTCGGCGCCCACCCCTACTTCGCCAGAGAAAAAGCTGGAAGGGAAAGGCAAAGAATCGGGACTTTCCTATTTTAAACCAGGGAAACGATTTAATCCCCAAGTGCCAGTAAACAAAAACCAAAACACCCCAACCCCCCACACACACAAAAAAACCCCCCAAACAAAACAAAACCACACACACACACACACACACACACACACACATACCACACATACACACACACATTCACAATAAAAAAAAAAAAAAAAAAAAAAAAAAAATTTATATATACTATATGATATATCTATATATATATATATATATATATATATATATATATATATATATGCGTAGGGCCTTTTCGCTATATTCCTTCCTCTGGGGGAACAATATAACTAATATGGCCTTTGATATGTGTTTCCTGTGTTTCCTTTCGTTGTTTTGTTCTCGATTTGTTCAGCAGGAATCCTTGTCAATGCCTGTGCACATTTCAGTACACTGTGTTCTTATACACCTAATAATCACATCGGCAAGTGTTGTAGCTTTGATTTACATTGCATAGACGCCCCATTTTACTCTTCTCTATCCATTCTAACTCCGATCTCTCTCACCTATCTCTACTCCTAACACTCCGTCTATCTCATTTCATCTATGAAATTCTGGTCCTTTCTCTTTCCTGTTATTTCTAAATGCTTTCCCCTGCACCCTATCTTTTAATCCAAGCTTCACTTTTTCCTCCATGTCCCTCATGTTCGATTTCTCTCTGCCCTTCTACTTTCACACGCACTTATTCTCTCTCTCTTGCATTCTTCTCCATCCATATCTCTCTTTATCTTTATCTCCTTTCGTTTCTTTCTCTCTCTTTCCCTTCCTCTTTTCTTTCTTTGCTTTTCCTCCCCCCACCTCTCTTGCCTCTCTTCCTTTCTTTCTTCCCCGTGATCCCTCTCTTCACACTTTCTTTATATTCATCTGTTATCCTTTTACCATTTTACTCCTCTCTCTCTTTCTCTCTCTCTATCTCTCCCTCTGTTTCTCTTTTCCTCTCCCTCAGTATGTCTGCCTGTGGCTGTGTACTTACAAGTTCCGCATTGCTTGTTTGGGATGTCATCCCGTTGGCTGTTGCTGCTGGAGGTAACGAGCTCTTATGAAGATAATACCTTTAATTAAAAGGATATTAATCATAAGAAGGATAATGGCAATAATACTAATTAGATAAAGAAAAAAATAACATCAGTAATGATAATGATAATTACTAGGATTTGAAATTTCGCAGTCCACACGAAGCAATTTTTTTATATCAGTGTTATTTTTATATCTTGTTTACTCATTTCATTGATTTATTGTTCAATATGCTATATCTATATTCGATTTGTTTATTGCAGAAACAGCGGATATATTTCACAGTGTTGGTAATAATCTTCAACTACAGAAAGAGCAGTTAGGAATAGAGCTCAAATGTTGCAGGATGCATGGCACATTCAAACATAAAAGCACACAATAACACACACACCCGTTCCAAGATAATCATGGAGGAAATAAGTAAAAGATAAAAAAAAAATCACAACTAGATCACAATAGATCATAAAAAATTGTTGGAGGAAGGAGAGAGGAAAATAGGGAGAGAGAGAAGGAAAAAAAATAGGAGAGGGAGAGGGAGAGAGAAAAAGAGAGAGAAATGGAGAGGGAGGGAGAGAGAGAGAGATAAAAGAGAGATAAATAGACAGTCTTTCTAAAACAGTTGATGTACCCCTAACACTTTCTTCACAAACACACAAGCACACACACACACAAAGGGTAAAAAAAAAAAAAAAAAAAAAACAGAAGCCTACACACACACTCACACAGGTGTACACACATACATACATACTGTACATACACACACACACAGACACTCGTCCGAAGATAGTTAGGAAAAAGCTAATAATTGTGGAATCATTTTGAAAAATGAATTCGAAAAAAAACTGATTGCGGAAGAACTCAAAAATTGATGAAAGGAAGAGAGAAAAAAATAAATAGTTGCGCAATAGCGAAAAATGGGGGTACGTGTGGAGTAAAAAATATTATAAATAATAGTATTAATAAAACTAAAGGGAATTACTAAGAAAAAAGACGATTATTTTCACGAAACAAGACAAAAGCGAAGCAACAAACAAAGGAAAGCTTATCCTCTGCCAGCTGAACTATTGCAAAGTTTCTGACCTTCCACTGCTGTGTCGAACGAGCACAGTCTGGGTCCTTATCCTTTTCGCTTCAGAAGTCGTAACACTTTCTCTTCAGCGGAACTATTGTGAAAATACTGTAGCGCAATGCAATGAGTTTTCGTGTTTTCTATAACATAAGATTCTATAACACACACTTCTATAATACACACTTCTATAACATACATTTCTAGAACACACTTCTATAGCACATGCTTTAAAGAGCTCAAAGAAATAAGTTTTTCGTCAGAGTGGAAATTCAAAGTCACAAACACACAAAAACACATAAACAGACACACAAGCAAAAACACACTCACAGTCATACAAACACACGAACATAAGAACACAGGAACAAACACACACACACATACACACACACACACATCGTAGCACAAACACTCATGGATGGACACAAACGCACACACAAAGACAAGGCACACATAAGACACCCACATCCACACAAACGCACACACTCACATATTTATAGAGACGCATACACTTACATAAACACAAACACACACACTGAAAGATACATACATAAACAAAAACACGTTTAAACACGCATGCAGAACACGCCCCACATAAACATTAATATCCCACATCACACCCCAACGTACACCCCCCTACCAACAATATCACATATCAAATCACACGCATAAACGATACCTACCACATACCACACAGCAACTCATACACCACAACAAACCCACATGCATCCCCATAAACCCGATCCACTGAGTCTCACTAAACACGCACACACACACGCGTGCGCGCGCGCGCATACACACACACACTAAGTGATAGATCTCAACAAAAAGAAATTGTAAGGCGAGAAAAAAATATATGCATTTTGCAAGACATCAAAGACAGTAATAATAGAGAAATCAATCAGAATAGAAAAATGGCAATAGAGGGGGGGGGGGACAAATGAAAAGACAATACTGGAAAACGAACAAAAGGAGCGTGAAAATATCATAAAACGAATATGAATACGGAGGAAAGGGTTAAGAATTAGAATACAAACATAATGAGAATAAGGAAAAAAAATAAGAATAGAACTGAAAGGAGAGAAAGAGAAAATAGAAAGAGAAAGAGAAAGGGAGGGAGGGAGTGAGTGAGTGAGTGAGTGAGTGAGTGAGTGAGTGAGTGAGAGAGAGGGGGGGGCAGAGAGAAAGAAAGAGAGAGAGAGAGAGAGAGAGAGAGGGAGGGAGAGAGAGAGGGAGGGAGGGAGGGAGAGAGAGAGGGAGGGAGGAAGAGAGAGAAAGAAAGAGAGAGAGAGGCAGGTGGAAGGGAGGGAGGGAGGGAGAGACAGAGAGAAAGAGAGAAAGAGAGAGAGGGAGAGAGGGAGAAAGAGAGAGAGAGAGAGAGAGAGAGAGAGAGAGAGAGAGAGAGAGAGAGAGAGAGAGAGAGAGAGAGAGAGAGAGAGAGAGAGGGAGAGGAATCGTAACAATTCTTCGTTACCTTATCATCTACCACCTGAACTGTCACACAGTTACTGACCTTCCACTACTGCATCTATCAAACAAGTTGATGTGCCACGACCACTGTCAGCGTCGACAATCTCATGCGGATTGATGGAACTGGCCTCCTGGATTCAACGAGGCAGACAACGTACGGGGCGCGCCTTCGAGGTAAGACGCGAACAGAACGCGTTGCGGAGATACAGCGACGTCAGAAAAGCCGTCTGATGCAACGCACGCACGCACAAGTACATGGAGTCACACACAGACACATGTACATGTATATAAACACGGAAACGCAGTTCGCATACATACACTCAAACACATACGTTCGCAAACACAGACATATACACCTACTCATAAACGCACGCACACACATGCTCATACAAACTCACTTACACACAGGCACGTACACACGAACATGCACACACACACACACACACACACACACACACGAACACACACATACAAGCAAACACACGTTCACAAAAGCAAACACACATTCACACAAGCAAACAAATGTTCACACAAGCAAACACACGTTCACACAAGCAAATACACATTTACATAAGCAAACACACATTCACACAATCAAACACACATTCACACAAGGAAACGCACATTCATACATGCAAACACACATTCACACAAGCAAATACACGTTCACACAAGGAAATACACATTCACACAAGCAAACACACATTCACACAAGGAAACGCACATTCATACAAGCAAACACGTTCACACAAGCAAACATACGTTCGCACAAGCAAGCACACATTCATACAAGCAAACACAAGTTCACACAAGCAAACACATTCATAGAAGGAAACACACACATAAACACTCTACCAAACACAGCCACATAAACACACACACATATACACAATTAAACATACATGCATAAAACCAAGAAAACGCAAACACTCACACACACACACACACTCATGCATACACTCAGTCTCACACATATTTTCTGATAAACACAAACAAACATACAGAAGTGCATATATATATATATATATATATATATATATATATATATATATATATATATATATAAAACAAACGCACAATTTCAGTTCAGTTCAAATTTGCCATTTGCACAGTTTAGTTCAGAGAGATTTGCGAAAATAACACTACACAAATGATGCAATTGTTACGAAATGCACTATGACAGGAGACATCCCAGCCATGCCTCCAGATGGTCTTGTTGCGCTGTACAATAGGTTTTCTACAACCTAAGCTTCTATAAGACACTTCTATAATACACCCTTCCATAACATACATTTCTATAGCACACTTCTATAACATATACTTTAAAGAGCTCAAAGAAATGAGCTTTTCATCCGAGTGGAAAGTCAAGGTCACAAACTTTCATATACACGTGCACACGCAAACACACATACAAAAACAGGCACCACACAAATACACACAAACACATTTATATTCAAATGTGATGTTCTAAGTTCCTAATAATTGTGATATGTACTAACAATAGGGATATGTATTAAATAGATTAGTATCCCCTTATATCGTTTTCTGATGTACGCCTCCTATAGGCAATCTGCATAACTAATCGCATGAAAACAATTGGAAGCCATTTTGTGACTCAGAGAAGCCAAGTGATGTGTCTGAGGTATTTATCTTATTATATTTATGTAATCTTGCAATATATGTTTATACTAGAATAGAAATTTGATATATGATGGTGTCAAGGTATATTGTAGTTGATTGAATATGTTATATGATATAAGATCAATATGTTAAACTTGAATTAGAAAGGAATGCTTTACATTTTCAGTTTTACGGGAATAAACAATATGGATGGGAATGAAGGGGAGTGAAGATTCAGGTTGTATAGAAGAATCAATAAAACCCACAAAATTTCCACAAGATTTTCCCTGTACAACCCACCAAGACTTGGCCCTCTGCGACACACACAGATATACATGTATATGTATGTATATATATATATATATATATATATATATATATATATATATATATATACATATATACATATATACATATATATATATATATATATATATATATATATATATATATATATATATATCTACAAACGCATACACTCAAAAACACATACATACACAAAAGCACGTATACCAACACATACACTAAGACAAACAAGCACAAACAAACACACATAAATCTCTACATAAGCAAACACAGAAACGTACATAAACATATACACACAACCATACAAACAAACATGCAGATCCATTGAAGATCACTAAGAAACACGCACACACACGTTCAAGATAATAATGGAAGAACTAAGTAATAGATCACAAAAAAGACGGAAATTGTGAGTAGGAAAAAATGGCAGATAGAGCAGATATATATATTGGAAGACATAAAAAAAGCAATATCAGAGAAATAAATCAGAATGGAATAATGACAATATAGGGGGGGGGGGGATAAATAAAACGACAAGACTGGAAATCGAAGAAAAGGGAATAAGCATGAAAGCGAAAGAAAACGAATAGAAATGTGAAAGAAAGAGATTAAAAAAAGAATGTTAATATAATGAGAATGATAAGGAAAGTAAATAATAAGAATAGGAATGAAAACAAAGAAAGCAAGAGAGAAAGGGAGAAGGAGAAAGAGAAATTAAAAAAAAATAATAAAAATAAAAACAAAAATAAAAGAAAAAATGCGGGGGTTACCACCCCTTATCATCCACATGAATTGTCACAAAGTTACTTACCTTCCACATACACATACATACTTGCACATAAAAACATATCCACACACATACATATACACATATAAACACGCATACACACACACTTACACACAAATACACAAAAACACTCAAACATACAGACACATTCACACAGACCCATACAAAGAGATATGTATAAATGCACACAAACAAAAACAAGTTTGTGCACAGAAACACACATTCACGAACGTGCACACAACGAGCACAAGCACGCACTAGGCCGCACGCACGCACATACACACACAGATACATGCACACAGGCAGACACACAGACATGCATACATATACATACGCACGTACTTACAACACAAATACACACACACACACACGGGCGGTCACATATTTAATTAAACACATACACAAGCATATATAAATAATACCACAGGCAAACAAACGCACACACGCACAAAAACAACACACACATTTATACACATAAAGTATAACCTACACAGGCAAACAAACACACACTCACGTACGTAAACACACACAAATA
>NW_028234444.1:19252973-19255473 GCF_977035675.1 Penaeus japonicus | reverse complement strand
CAGAGATAAAGAGACACATAGGCAGATAGATACATAAAGCAGGGTTTGGGTGGAGGGACGAGAGAAAAAATGAGATTACAGGATGAGAGAGAGAGAAGGAGAGAGGGAGGTCACGCTTATCGTTATGGACCATCCGGTTTAGCTGGAGAAATAGCATTTAATTTTAATCATTTATGTGTGTGTTGATCTGTTTGCGTAGGAGTAAGTGCATGCGTGTGTGTAAATGTACGTATGTGAAAAGTGAGAGGGAGTTAATGTGTATGTGCACACAAATGTGATTGTGTGTATAATTTTATTTGTGTCTATGTGCATGTACATAGTGCTTGTGTTTATGAACTTGGGTGTGTAATTTTATGTGTGCCTATGTGTATGTACATAGTGCAAGCGTGTATGTGCGTGTATGTGTTTACATTTGTGTGTGAATGATTCAGCGTATGTGTTTGCGTCTGAATATGTGAGCGGGTTTGGGTGTTTTTGTATGTATTTGTGTGTGTAATGATAATAATAATCGGTTTATTGTATCTCATGCAGCCAGTGACTGAAAATATACATAGAAATACAGAATAGAGACAAACTATATAACTATAAACAAAAAATATAAACAACAAACAACAAAAAGCTTACAGTCTATAGGAAAAAAGGAACAAAAGCAAATGCAGGTACAGTAAACTATGAGTATTGGACTAGTAATTGTGGACTAGGGAGGTGTGGTGGGTGGTCTGTTGATTGGTGTTCGTTGATGAGTCGGACTTGAGTGGGAAATGTGCTCCGGTGGCAGCGGTCAGTGCGGGCCCTGATGGGCACCAGTTTGTTGGCGGCGCGTAGGGCCCGGCGAGGCGGCGGCGCGTCGGGGCCGGCGAGGTCGGCGGGGTCGGGGGGCAGCAGGTCGCGGTGACGTGGGTGGCACACCAGCTTCAGGCCAAACTGCTGCAGTGAAGTTATATAGTGAGTGATGAGGGAGGTGAGGCCAAGGGCAGTCAAGGCGCTGTCATAGCTGGAATAGGCAGGACCGAGAATAATCTTGGCTGCCCTTTTCTGTACCCTCTCGAGTTGTAGCAGCTGGGCGGCGGTGAGGGAGGGGGACCACGCGGGGGAGGCGTAGGTCAGTTTGGGCAAGATGAATAGCCTGGAGATATTTTGAAGCTCCGGAAGTGGGACACCAAGGGACTCGAGGCGACGCAGCATGTGAAGCTTGTACGAGGCAGACCTCACGATGTCTCTGACGCGCTGTGTCCAGGAGAGCTTTCCGTCGATGGTGACTCGAGCAACTTGGTGGAGCAGACTACGTCGAGCGGATGGTTGTCCAGTGTGAGGTTGGGCGTGGGGGCGGGGTTGGTGGAGATGTTGAACTGCAGCACGTGTGAGTGTGTGTGTGTGTTGATTTTGTTCATGTGTGCGTTTCTGTGTTTGTATGTGTGAGTGTGCGTTTATGTTTGTGTGTATGTAGGTGTCTGAGTGTGCATCTATGTCTGTGTGTATGCTTTCATCCATGTGTGTGTGTGTGTGCGTGTATATATGTCGGTGTGTGTTTACATTTGTGCATGTGTGTCTGAGTGTATGTGTTTGTGTCAATGTGTGTGTGTTTCTGTGTGTGTTGGAGCGTTTGAGTGTTTTTGTGTATGTTTGTTCGTTTGTAAATGTTTAAGTTGTAGGGTGGTATGTGTGTAAGCTGTCTGTTGTGTGTATGTTCTCAGTGTGTATGGTATATTTATATTTAATTTGTTGTGTGCGCCCGCATAATGTATGTGTTCTGAGTACGTGTATGCATGAATGGTGTCTGTATGTGGGCGCGTGCGACCTTGTGTTTATTGTGTGTGTGATGGGTGTGTTAGTCTGGTGGAACTGATAACCAACCAAATGAGGTATTGATGCCAGACACAGGGTTTGTACAGTCTAGGTTTATTCCATAAGGCAGATAGTCTGACGTTATGGTGTACGATAGATATATTCACTACAGCACAATGATCACAGTAATAAACACTATCACGACACGTATGAACAGGCGAAGAAATCAGGCATTAAGCTCTTTTTGAGGGTCTAGGTACTTGGGAAGGCAACTCTGTGTCAATTACCTGTCCATCAAAGCTGACCTGATCTGAACCGGCGATTGCCTCGCTAGTTAGAGCGTGATCCTCATATACTATTTGTATATTGATCTATTGCTGTATTTGATATCATATATAAGCATACTATATAATCTCTTAGAGTGCATGTTCGTTTGCGTGCGCAAACTTGTTTGCGTGCATTTCTGTGTGTGCATGCATACGTGCCTCTTTGTATGGGTCAGTGTAAATGTGACCATGTTTGAATGTTTTCGTATATTTGTGTGCGTGTATATGTGTGCAAGTATGTATCTGTATGTGGAAGGTAAGTAACTTTGTAACAAATTCACGTGGTCGATGATAAGGATGTAATGAAGAATTTCTCTGATTCCTCTCTCTCTCTCTCTCTCTCTCTCTCTCTCTCTCTCTCTCTCTCTCTCTCTCTCTCTCTCTCTCTC
>NW_028234444.1:19222973-19230473 GCF_977035675.1 Penaeus japonicus | reverse complement strand
CGGCTGCCATGGAGACAGGGTGCTACTGAATCTATTGCAAGTTCCCTAATTAATACAGCATTATAGCACACTATTCAGCTTCTTTAAAAGTGCACTAATATTTGTTTTCAAAAACAGTCAAAAAGGATTGTAAAAGGGATATCAAAATGTCTTAAAACTTAAGACTCAATCGTTATATTTTCCACATTTTCAGTGAGAGGGCCGGCCTGTTATCGCCTGACTCAGCAAGGACACGATATCGTTGGATATGAGAGGCACACGGACACACACACACACTTGCACACATAAAGCAACTCACTGTATGGGAACGCTTTGCCTGGGATGTTGAGAGCAACTTAACTGGATGGAACAGGGGAACTAGCGATCAGCTGTAGGGGTTTTATTGAGGACAGCAAGATACAGCTAGATCATGCATAGATCATACAACACGGCCAGATGAAGCTATTCAATTGGCTAGCTGAAAGGATTCAGTTGGTTGTCTCAATGGAGGAGCAGTGGAGACGCGCGAGGTCGCAAGGTCGCAGACTTGAGAGGGCAGAGTGTCCTGACCCGCGGTCACGGGCGAACCGGTCTCTGGGCAGAAGGATTTGGGTGAGGCCAGCCAGTCTTGACCTCCGCTAGCGAAGCAGTTACAAAGGACGCTGAGGACATGCGCCTATTTCAGCAGTGTGGCTCTGGTGGCTCTGAAGAGCTTGTCTTTGCGTTACGATCTCGAAACAGGAAACGCAAGAGTAAACATCCTCTTTTACTGGTCTTATACTCACACAGAGTACAAAAGCACACACACTCATACACCTTCAAACACTCACTACACAATGCAGCAAAACACAAATGCATACACACACACAAGGCACGAACATCATTACACACATACACACAATCATACATATCTATACATTCACACACACAGATGCATACCCACAAACATGCCAACAACACAAAATACTAACACTCCACATAGATACATAATAAGCGCAAGTACACACAAAGATTCATAATGAACAAACTAGAGAGAGAGAGAGAGAGAAGGAGAGAGAGAGAAGGAGAGAGAGAGAAGGAGAGAGAGAGAAGGAGAGAGAGAGAAGGAGAGAGAGAGAAGGAGAGAGAGAGAAGGAGAGAGAGAGAAGGAGAGAGAGAGAAGGAGAGAGAGAGAAGGAGAGAGAGAGAAGGAGAGAGAGAGAAGGAGAGAGAGAGAAGGAGAGAGAGAGAAGGAGAGAGAGAGAAGGAGAGAGAGAGAAGGAGAGAGAGAGAAGGAGAGAGAGAGAAGGAGAGAGAGAGAAGGAGAGAGAGAGAAGGAGAGAGAGAGAAGGAGAGAGAGAGAAGGAGAGAGAGAGAGAGAGAGAGAGAGAAGGAGAGAGAGAGAAGGAGAGAGAGAGAAGGAGAGAGAGAGAAGGAGAGAGAGAGAAGGAGAGAGAGAGAAGGAGAGAGAGAGAAGGAGAGAGAGAGAAGGAGAGAGAGAGAAGGAGAGAGAGAGAAGGAGAGAGAGAGAAGGAGAGAGAGAGAAGGAGAGAGAGAGAAGGAGAGAGAGAGAAGGAGAGAGAGAGAAGGAGAGAGAGAGAAGGAGAGAGAGAGAAGGAGAGAGAGAGAAGGAGAGAGAGAGAAGGAGAGAGAGAGAAGGAGAGAGAGAGAAGGAGAGAGAGAGAAGGAGAGAGAGAGAAGGAGAGAGAGAGAAGGAGAGAGAGAGAGAGAGAGAGAGAAGGAGAGAGAGAGAAGGAGAGAGAGAGAAGGAGAGAGAGAGAAGGAGAGAGAGAGAAGGAGAGAGAGAGAAGGAGAGAGAGAGAAGGAGAGAGAGAGAAGGAGAGAGAGAGAAGGAGAGAGAGAGAAGGAGAGAGAGAGAAGGAGAGAGAGAGAAGGAGAGAGAGAGAAGGAGAGAGAGAGAAGGAGAGAGAGAGAAGGAGAGAGAGAGAAGGAGAGAGAGAGAAGGAGAGAGAGAGAGAGAGAGAGAGAGAAGGAGAGAGAGAGAAGGAGAGAGAGAGAAGGAGAGAGAGAGAAGGAGAGAGAGAGAAGGAGAGAGAGAGAAGGAGAGAGAGAGAAGGAGAGAGAGAGAAGGAGAGAGAGAGAAGGAGAGAGAGAGAAGGAGAGAGAGAGAAGGAGAGAGAGAGAAGGAGAGAGAGAGAAGGAGAGAGAGAGAAGGAGAGAGAGAGAAGGAGAGAGAGAGAGAGAGAGAGAGAAGGAGAGAGAGAGAAGGAGAGAGAGAGAGAGAGAGAGAGAAGGAGAGAGAGAGAAGGAGAGAGAGAGAAGGAGAGAGAGAGAGAGAGAGAGAGAGAAGGAGAGAGAGAGAAGGAGAGAGAGAGAAGGAGAGAGAGAGAAGGAGAGAGAGAGAAGGAGAGAGAGAGAAGGAGAGAGAGAGAAGGAGAGAGAGAGAGAGAGAGAGAGAGAAGGAGAGAGAGAGAAGGAGAGAGAGAGAAGGAGAGAGAGAGAAGGAGAGAGAGAGAAGGAGAGAGAGAGAAGGAGAGAGAGAGAAGGAGAGAGAGAGAAGGAGAGAGAGAGAAGGAGAGAGAGAGAAGGAGAGAGAGAGAAGGAGAGAGAGAGAAGGAGAGAGAGAGAGAGAGAGAGAGAGAAGGAGAGAGAGAGAAGGAGAGAGAGAGAAGGAGAGAGAGAGAAGGAGAGAGAGAGAAGGAGAGAGAGAGAAGGAGAGAGAGAGAAGGAGAGAGAGAGAAGGAGAGAGAGAGAGAGAGAGAGAGAGAAGGAGAGAGAGAGAAGGAGAGAGAGAGAAGGAGAGAGAGAGAAGGAGAGAGAGAGAAGGAGAGAGAGAGAAGGAGAGAGAGAGAAGGAGAGAGAGAGAAGGAGAGAGAGAGAAGGAGAGAGAGAGAAGGAGAGAGAGAGAAGGAGAGAGAGAGAAGGAGAGAGAGAGAAGGAGAGAGAGAGAAGGAGAGAGAGAGAAGGAGAGAGAGAGAAGGAGAGAGAGAGAGAGAGAGAGAGAGAGAGAGAGAGAGAGAGAGAGAGAGAGAGAGAGAGAAGGAGAGAGAGAGAAGAGAGAGAGAGAAGGAGAGAGAGAGAGAGAGGGAGAGAGAGAAGGAGAGAGAGAGAAGGAGAGAGAGAGAAGGAGAGAGAGAGAAGGAGAGAGAGAGAGAGAGAGAGAGAGAAGGAGAGAGAGAGAGAGAGAGAGAGAGAAGGAGAGAGAGAGAAGGAGAGAGAGAGAAGGAGAGAGAGAGAAGGAGAGAGAGAGAAGGAGAGAGAGAGAAGGAGAGAGAGAGAAGGAGAGAGAGAGAAGGAGAGAGAGAGAAGGATAGAGAGAGAAGAAGAAGAGAGAGAAGAGAGAAGGGAGTAGGAGAGAGAGAGAAGGAGAAGAGAGAAGGAGAGAAAGAAGGAAAGAGAGTTCGCACTCTTAGCGTTATGGACCATCCGGATTCACAAAAAGCCGAAACACCGCGCCGGAGAGATGCACTGGGCTCTCCCCCAGCAGCGACGGGCGGGAAATCCGCGAGAGGAATGGTGTCATGCAGTGAGTTTGTATGGTGTGTCCCCGCAAAAGAAATGTCCCATGCAGGAAGGAATCGTGTCCGCAGTGAGGTTTGTTATGTGTGTCCGCAGAAAGAACATTTCCTTTGTTGTCAACGAGACCGCGGAATCGAATGCGGCTAAGTATGTCGCTAACTTGGCCACCCGAAATTAAGTGTATGTGTATGAGTAGATATACGGGTGCGTGTGTGTGGATCTGTCTGCGTAGGAGTATGTGCATGCGTGTGTGTGTATTTATGTGTATGAGAGTGAGAGGGAGTTAATGTGTATCTGTACATAAATGTGATTGTGTGTGTCTAATTTTATGTGTGTCTATGTGAATGTACATAGTGCTTGTGTTTATGTGCGTGTGTGTGTGTACTATTGTGCATGATTGATTGAGCGTATGTGTTTGCGTCGGTATTTGTGTGTGTTTATGTGCGTGGGTGTGGGTGTGTTTGCCTGTGTAGGTTATAGGGTTTATGTGTGTATAAATGTGTGTGTTGTTTTTGTACGTGTGTGCGTTTGTGTGTGTGTGGTCTTATTTATATATGCTTGTGTATGTGTTTAATTAAATGTGTGACCGCCCGTGTGTGTGTGTGTGTATTTGTGTTGTAAGTACGTGCGTATGTATATGCATGCATGTCTGTGTGTCTGCCTGTGTGCGTGTATCTCTGTGTGTATGTGCGTGCGTGCGGCCTTGTGCGTGCTTGTGCTCGTTGTGTGCATGTTCGTAAATGTGTGTGTCTGTGCACAAACTTGTTTTGTTTGCGTGCATTTCTGCATGTGCATGCGTACGCACCTCTTTGCATGGGTCTGTGTGAATGTGTCTGTATATTTGAGTGTTTTTGTGTGTATGTATGTTTATATGTGTATATGCATGTGTGTGGATATGATTTTAAGTATGCAAGTATGTATGTGTATGTGGAAGGTAATTAACTGTGTGACAATTCATGTGGTAGATGATAAGGACTGGTAACGAAGAATTTCTCTGATTCCTCTCTATCTATCTTCTTCGCCCCCCATCTCTCTCTCACCCCCGCTTATTTCTCTCTCTCTCTCGCTTCTTTTTCTTTCTCTCTTTCTCTCCTTTCATTCCTATTCTTATTATTTACTTTCCTAATCATTTTCATTATATTTCCACTCCTATTCTTATCTCTTTCTTTCACATTCCTATTAGTTTTCTGTCGCTTTCATGCTTGTTCCCTTTTCTTCGTTTGTTGTGCAAGTTCTTTCATGCGTGTGTGCGTGTGTTAGCTTTTGCGTCCATATGTGTATGTGTGTGTCCTGTCTCTGTGTATGGATTTGTGTGAATGTGTGTCTTTTTATGTTTGAGTGTTCTTGTGAATTTGTGTGGTGCCTGTTTTTGTATGTGCTTGCGTGTGCACGTGTACATGAAGGTTTGTGACCTTGACCTTCCAATCGGACGAAAAGCTCATATGTTATAGGAGTGTGCTACAAAAATGTATATTATGGAAGGGTGTATTATAGAAGTGTGTGTTATAAAAGCTTAGGTTGTAGAAAACATGCAAAACCTATTGTACAGCGCAACAAGACACTCTGGAGGCATCTGGCTGGGATGTCTCCTGTCATAGTGCATTTCGTAACAATTGCATCATTTGTGTAGTGTTATTTTCGCAAATCTCTCTGAACTAAACTGTGCAAATGGCAAATTTGAACTGAACTGAAATTGTGCGTTTGTTTTATATATATATATATATATATATATATATATATATATATATATATATTCACTTCTGTATGTTTGTTTGTGTTTATCAGAAAATATGCGTGAGACTGAGTGTATGCATGAGTGTGTGTGTGTGTGTTTATGAGGCTTTGTTTGGTTGAGTGTTTATGTGTGTGTTTGCTTGTATGAATGTGTTTGCTTGTGTGAATGTGTATTTGCTTGTATGAACGCGTGTTTGCTTGTGTGAACGTGTGTTTGCTTGTGTGAACATGTGTTTGCTTGTATAAACGTGTGTCTGCTTGTGTGAACGTTTGTTTTCTTGTGTGAATGTGTGTTTGCTTGTGTGAACGTGTGTTTGCTTGCGTGAATGTGCGTTTGCTTGCGTGAATGTGTTTGCTTGTGTGAACGTGCATTTGCTTGTGTGAACGTGTGTTTGCTTGTGCGAACGTGTGTTTGCTTGTATGAATGTGCGTTTGCTTGTATGGATGTGTTTGTTTGTATGAACGTATGTTTGCTTGTGTGAACGTGTGTTTGCTTGTGTGAACGTGTGTTTGCTTGTGTGAACATGTGTTTGTTTGTGTGAACATGTGTTTGCTTGTATGAATGTGCGTTTGCTTGTGTGAATGTGTATTTGCTTGTGTGAACGTGTGTTTGCTTGTGTGAACGTGTGTTTGCTTGTGTGAACGTGTGTTTGCTTGTATGAATGTGCGTTTGCTTGTGTGAATGTGTGTTTGCTTGTATGAACGTGTGTTTGCTTGTGTGAACGTGTGTTTGCTTGTGTGAACGTGTGTTTGCTTGTATGAATGTGCGTTTGCTTGTGTGAATGTGTATTTGCTTGTGTGAACGTGTGTTTGCTTGTGTAAACGTGTGTTTGCTTGTGTGAATGTGTTTGTTTGTGTGAATGTGTGTTTGCTTGTGTGAACGTGTGTTTGTATGTGTGTGTGTGCGTGTGTGTATGCATGTATATGTGTGTGTGCATGTGTGTGTTGGTTCATGCATACGTGTCTGTGTGTAAGTGAGTTTGTATGTGTATATATGAATCTATGTGATATGTGTGTGTGTGTGCGTTTATGAGTAGGTGTATATGTCTGTGTGTGCGAACGTATGTGTTTGAATGTATGTGTGCGAACTGCGTTTCCGTGTTTATATACATGTACATGTGTCTGTGTGTGCCTCCATGTGCTTGTGCGTGCGTGCGTTGCATCAGACGGCTTTTCTGACGTCCAGAGTTGCCAACTCGTAATTTGAAAAGGCGCTATGTCCACCCCCCTAATGATAATAATTCAAAAAGATATTTTTACTAAAATGCGCTAAAAAGCGCTAAAGATCGCAAAGTTGTGTAGTAATCCCTATTAATTATCCGTCACCTAACTTTAATGGCTGAAAAATATTAAGCATAAAAGTAATGAGTATGAGGCGACGGCAGGACTTGATCGTGGTATGCCTTGCCTTCCGCACTGGTAGGAGACACTATTGCGTGACCGTATCTCTCTAATAAACCCTGCTCCGGTCCTATCCATATTCCACTGGCAGTCAGTCACAAGCGGTAAGCTGTCATGAAAATGGTTGCCATTATTTCATCATATATTACAAATCTCCAGAAACGCACGTTGCGTCTGTAAATTACTAAGATAACAGTAGCCATGAAAAAGGTAGTACAATATTGTTTAACTAACTACCTAGCATTTCCAGACTGGAATGCAGCAACACACGCAACTGTGCAACTTGAGACAGACTCTTCGACGAGTGCCGACAGGTTCGGTTTCTCAACCGCACACACCAAGTATTTAGTATTAATTGATAAAACAAAGCATACACACCTATAAAGGTATTTATTTGACGTATGTTTGTCCACAAAAGGCGTACATCAAGCGTCTGGGACTAACATTACGTGGTAGCTAAAACTAACTAGATAAATAAACAAATGAATTAATAAAAAAAATGAAATATAAAAAAGTACATGATAAAGAGCAACTGTAATGAGCCATAAGGCGCTAAATTTGGAGTATTTTAAAAAAGCGCTAAAAAAGGCGCTAAGGCGCTAAATGATAAATTTAAGCGCTAAATAACTTGAAAAAGAGCTAGATTTAGCGGCCAAAGCGCTAAGTTGGCAACTCTGCTGACGTCGCTGTATCTCCGCAACGCGTTCTGTTCGCGTCTTACCTCGAAGGCGCGGCCCGGGCGTACGTTGTCCTGCCTGAACGAAGTATTTCTGCCTCGTTGAATCCAGGAGGCCAGTTCCATCAATCCGCATGAGATTGTCGACGCTGACAGTGGTCGTGGCACATCAACTTGTTTGATAGATGCAGTAGTGGAAGGTCAGTAACTGTGTGACAGTATAATAGAAGTGTGTGTTATAAAAGCTTAGG
>NW_028234444.1:19207973-19210473 GCF_977035675.1 Penaeus japonicus | reverse complement strand
ATTATCATTTCCAATTATCATCTTTTCCTTCTCATCTGTTTGCCTTTTTTTATAATTCTTATTCTCATTGACAATCTTATTGTTATTCAGACTTTTACTATTATTCAAAATATTCATATTACTTGCCATTTTCCTTATTCTTATTATCCTTATTATTCTCACATGTCTCATTCTCACTTACATTCATTTTCTCACTCACATTCACCTTCGCATTGTCATCCTCAACTCCCTTTTCATGCTAATTACTCACGCACAAACATTTAACACAAGCATCTTCCTCCCTCAGGTCGGACTCCCTTACACTGTGCTTCCGAGAACGGCCATGATTCTGTTGCAAGGACGCTCCTCGAGAAGGGCGGAGAAGTGAACGCCAAGGCTAATCATGGTAAGCGATTGGAAAGAGATTGACGTCATGAAGGTGTCAGAAGAAGTTGCTTTTGTTTCTTTTCTCTTCTTTGTCTCTGTAGAAATCTATAACGATTATTATTATAATTTAGCAAGGGAACCTTTATCATCATTTATCATTCAATTTATTGATCCCTTTTTTATTTTATTTAATTTTTTGTATATTTATTTTATTTATTTCTGATTTTTGTAGGTTTTTCAATGTCATGATAATTGATTCTCTAAAAGAATTTATCATTATTGTTATAATTATAATTGTTTTTGTCTTTGTTATTCTTACTTGTTATTATTGTTATTATTGACAACATCAATATTTATATCATTATTAAAACTAATGTTTTATTACTATTACTATCTTTATTACTCACATTTCTATTAGAATGATTATCATATGTTGTGATCCTTCTTCATTTCATTTGTGTTATTTTGATGATCCTGTTGTTCTTGTTTTCCTCCATGCTTTTGTTGTGGTGGTGTTGCGAGGTCTTTGTCAGTTATGGTGATAGTAATGACAATAAAAACAATAATGATAATGATGATAATGATAATAATACTGATAACAACAAGCATATTCATTGGAAAAACAAAATCAGTGATATTGTTGATGATAACACTATAATAATTGTAAATGAATGAATTGAGAATGATATAATGATTGTAATATTTGTAGTAATTAGGATGATGAGAAGGAGAATAATGAAAGTAATAATAATAATGATGGAAATAATAGTAATAATCATGATTATTATTGAAATTGATTATCATTATTATTATTATTGTTATTGATATTACTATTGTCATCATTATTGATATTACTATTATCACCATAACTATTATTATTATTATCATCATTATCATTATTATTTCCAGTATTAGTATGGTTATTATTATCATCAACACTTTATGATTATTGTTAATATTATTGTTAATATTATTCTTATTACTATCATTATTATTATCATCATCATTATTTTTATTGTTTCTGTTATCTTCGTTTCTGTTATCATAGTCATAATAATTATGGTTATCATTATTATCTTCATACATATAATGAAGAAAATGATCATTATAATAATGATTACAGTAAGTCCAAAAGCCACAGTCATGTTATTGATGAATAATTATTGAATGTTCATTTTCGTGATAATTTTTCTTCTCGTTATCATTGAAATCTGAATACAAATTCAGATGTTGATTTTATAGAATTTGAATTACTTACTTGGTTTACTTTGATTAATTTCATTTACTCGTTTAATATTATTTATTCGTAATCACATTCCCCTTTTCATTTAATTTCAAAGCTCATTTTCACTATCAGTCATCTTGCTCTTACTGTCATCTGCAATTATAATCTTTTCCTTCTTACTTCTATGCTTTCTTATAATTTTCATTCCCTTGTACATTCTCCTAATTATTAATTATTATTATTTTTTTTTATTCATAATATTCATACTATCCCTTGCCCTTACTCTTATCATCCTGTCCATCTTCATCAATTGCAGACTGGCCTCCCGCAGGTGAGACTCCCTTGCACTGTGCCTCCGAGAACGGCCATGAGGCTGTTGCAAGGACGCTGCTCGAGAAGGGCGGAGAAGTGAACGCCAGGACTAAGAATGGTGAGGCGATTGGAAAGCGAATGACGTCATGAAGGCGCCAGAAGAAGTTTGCTTTTGTTTTGTTTTTTATCTTTATCTTTATGGAAATTTATAAGGATTATTGTTCAGATCTAATAAGGACACCTTTATCATCAGATTTTCTTATTTCATTATCATTCGGTATTCTTTTCTATTTATCCATTCCTTGCGTTTCATTTGTTTATTTGAGTTATGTATGGGTTACTTATTTATTTACATAATATTCATACTATTCTTTGCCCTTGTCCTTATCATCCTAATCTCATTCCTAAAATTAGTTTCTTTCTCACTAACATTCACCTTCTCAATGTCATTCTCACTCACATTCACCGTCGCATTTTCATTCTCCTTTCCCTTCTCACGGTCATTACTCACCAACAGAAGTGAGACACAAGCATCTTCCTCCCTCAGGTGAGACTCCCTTGCACTGGGCTTCCAGGAGCGGCCATGAGGCTGTTGTG
>NW_028234444.1:19157294-19165373 GCF_977035675.1 Penaeus japonicus | reverse complement strand
CCTTTCCCTCTCCCTTTCCCCCCCTTTCCCCCCCCCCTTTCCCCCCCTTTCCCTCCCCCCCTCCCCCCCTCCCTTTCCCCTTTCCTCCCCCCTGTCCTCCTTCTTCCCCCTCCTGCCCCCCCCCTCCCCCCCCTCCCCTTCACTCTCCTTTCTTCCTTCCCCTCTTTCTTTCCCTTCCCCTCTCCCTCTCTCATCTCCTCTCCTCCCTCCCTCTTTCTTCTCCCCCTCTCTTTCTCCTCTTCTTTCCCTTCCTTTTCTTTCGCCCCCTTTTTTTTTCCCGTTCTTCCTCCGCTTTCCCCCTCCCTTTTTTCCCCTTCCTTTCCCCCTTCTCCTCTTCCCCCTCTTCCCCCCTCCCCCTCCTCCTCTCCCCCCCCTCTTCTTTCTTCCTCCCCCCCCCTTTCTCCCCCTTCCCCCTCCTTCCTCTTTCTCCCCCTCCCCCTTCCCCCTCCCCCTCCCTCCCTTTTTTTTCCCCCTCCCCCCCCCCTCCCTCCCTCACCTTCCTCCCCTTTCCTCCCCCTTCCCTCCTCTTTTCCCCCCCCCCCCCCCCCCCTCCCCCCTCTCTTTCTCCTCCTTCCCCTTCTCCCTCCCCTTCTTCCCTTCCCTCTCTTCTTCCCCCCCCTTTCCCCCTTCTTCCCCCCCCCCCCTCCCCCCTTCCCCTCCTCTTTCTCCCTCTTCCCCCCCTTCCCCCCTTCTTCCCCCCCCGTGCCCCCTCCCCTCCTCCCCTACCCCTTTCTTCTTTCCTCTTCTTCCCCCCCTCCCCCTTCCTCTTCCCCCCCCTCCCTTTTCCCCCCCTTCCTTCCCCTCCCCTCTCCCCCCCCCTTCCCCCCCCCTGCCCCTCCCTCCTCCCCCCCCCCCCCTCTTCCCTCCCTTTCTCCCCTCCCCCCCTTCCTCCCCCATCCCTTCCCCCCTTTTTCGTCCTTTTTCTTTTTCCCCTCCTCTTTTCTTCTTTTCCCTTCCCCCCCCCTCCTTTCCCCCCTTCTTACTCTCCCCTTCCCTCCCTTCTTCTTTTCCCCTTCCCCCCCCCTCCCTTTTCCCCCCCCCTTCCCTCTCCCCCTTTTTTCCTTCCCTTTTTTCCCTCCTTTCCCTCTCCCTCCCCCTCTCCCTCCCCCCTTCCTCCCCCCTTCCCCCCCCCTTCTTTCCTCCCACTCCCCCTCTCCCTCCCCTCTCCCCCCCTCTCCCTCCCCCACCCCCTCTCCCCCCTTCTCCTCTCCCTCTCCCCCCTCCCCCCCTCTCCCCCCACCCTCTCCCTCTTTCTCCCCCCCCTTCTCCCCCCCTCTCCCCCTTTCCCTCCCCCCCTCTCCCCCCCTTCCCCCCTCCCTTCTCCCTCTCCCTCTCCCCCCTTCCCCCCTTCCCCCTCTCCCTCTCCTTCCCCTCTCCCCCCCTCCCCCTCCCCCTCCCTTCCCCCTTCCCCTCTCCTCTTCCCCTTTCCCCTTTCTCCCCTCCTCCCTTTTTTCCCCTCCCTCTCCTCCCCTTTCCCTCTCCCCTCCCCTTCTCCCTTTTCCCCCTTCCCCTTCTCCCTCTCCCTCTCCTTCTCCCTCTCCCTCTCCTTCTTCTCCCTCTCCCTCTCCCTCTCCTTCTCCTTCTCCCTCTCCTTCTTCTCCCTCTCCTTCTTCACCCTCTCCTCCTCCTCCGTCTCCCTCTCCCACTCCCTCCCCACCCCCACCCCTCCAGTCACAAAGGGCCGGTGTATTGGCTACTGATTAGCCAATAACAGTTCACAAAGCGGTTATTGATGCCCAGTGTCAATCACAGACGGTTACCAGGGAGGAGGTGTGTCTGTGTTGCAATTGAGTTGTTGAGAGAAGCTCAGGTTGCAGGATAATTAGGCAAAGGTGGGGAATGCATGGGGGGAACCAGGGAGGGAGGGAGGGAGGGAGGGAGGGAGCATGCAGGGAGATAGATATATGTGTATATGTGTGTGTGTTTTGTTGTTGTTGTTTTGTGTGTGTGTGTGTGTGTGTGTGTGTGTGTGTTGTCATTATATACCTAACATGACTTATGTATATTATATATATTTATTATATATATATCTATATGGAGAGAGAGAGAGAGAGAAGATGAGAGGAGAGATGGGTGGGATGATTAGAGGGGAGGTGAGAGGACGTGAAGATGGATTGAGAGATGAGGAGAGAGAGGAGGAAGAGATGGAGAGATGATGGAGAGATGAGGAGGAAGAAGAGGTGAGAGAGAGGAGAGAGTAGAGAAGCGGAGAGAGGAGGGAGGAGCGACGAGAGAGAGAGAGAGAGAGAGAGAGAGAGAGAGAGAGATTATATAGGATGTATCATCCACACGTGCGGCGCGTATGAGACGCACTACGTGACGCACCCCGGCCTCTCCTCTCCGCCGGAGGACCTTCCGCCCAAAGAGGCCGCCCGGCGATGCGTATTTGTCGTGGATTCGGGCCCTTCGGCGGGAAGTTTTTTTTTTTTATTAAGTTCGTGGGAGTAATTTCCAAGTATAGTTAGGGAAAGTATGAGTGAGTGAGTTTAGTGGAGTAGTTGGTGAGTGAGTAGTGTGCCCCCCCCCCCCCCCCCCCACCCACCGTTGAGAGTTAGAGTTGTTATGTTGAAAGTTAAGTAGAGTTAAAGTTGAGGGTGGGGGAAGAAAGTGATAGCAGTGTAGTGAAGAGTTAGTTAGTTTAAGAAGTTGGTTAGTAGAGAGTTTGCTTAAGTAGTCGAGGAGTAGTAGGTAGTAGTTTTGTCTCGTGAAATCCTATGAAAATCACTCCTTTTCACGCGGTGAAGCTGCGATAATATTATATAATGCCAAAGTCGGATAGCAAAGCACCCAAGCCAAAGCACCCGTTTGCAGAGAGAGAGCAAAGCAAGGTAGGCTTTGCAGGTACATTAGGCAGGTCCCGGGTCTTTGGAAGGCACCACTGTTAATGGTGCCAAATGCCATGTCCGAAAAGGTGGAGGTCCCCGGAACGCTTCTTAGTCTAAACTGTGCCGACGAGGTTGGGTCGGTAGGTTGGGACCCGGAAACGCCCGTCGGGGAAAGGGCTAAGCGCTCCTCGCTTTCGAATTATGGGCTGTTTCGACGATGGTTGTAACCGTTTATTATGGAGCGGATGATTGGAAGGGGTGCAGTGTTGTGAGTAGTGATGGAGATAATGATGATGGAGAGGCAGTGAAGTCAGAGAAGTGACTTGGCGGGCAGGGCGAAGTGGACGAAGATTGGTAAGGGGGATGGTAAGGAAAGAGAGGCAACGATCATGAAGATTCAGAAGCATTTTATGAAGCTTCATCTCTTTCAGTTCGAGTGTTGTAGTTGTCGAGTAAACTCAGTCTGAAGCTTCGCATGTGTTTACCAAAGTCAAGCTGGCTGCCGAACGCGAAACCAAAGTTGGTGAGGCAGCCATTGATCTTCGAGAAAGTTTGCTCTTGAACTACGGTCGAGTCGAGAGAGAAAAAAAATATATCTTGAAGGAAAACTTTTTTTTCTTTATCTCCCATTCGAATTGTGTTTTATTTCCCGGTTTCTTGTTAACTCAGGTGTGTTTGTTATAAACTGGCACTCGGGTGTTATGTGGAAGGAGCTGTGGCCTATCAACATAGGGCGTCCGTTCCCGTTTTCCCGTTACAACGCGTTTACCGTCCGGCGTGTAACGGTTTAACAATGCCAGACGCTTATCATCATCATCATTATCATTATCATTAACATCACCACTCATCATTAACAAAATAGCTAATAGGTTTCTAATGTTTATTTAGATCACAACTTTAGATATCTAATAGATTATAACCGTTTAATACAAAAAATAACAAGCAGAATTTCTTATAATAGTTCAAGGGAAATTATATACAAAAAACATCAGAAAATGCTCGACCCGAAATACAAAAAAGCCCAAACAGGAACAATACTTAAAGATCGATTCATATGAATAAATCCCCGTGTTTGTGAAAGGTTACAGACCCATTTTCTAATCATAAACTAAACAACAAAACAACGCCAATTTCCGTTATAAAATCGCCCTTTTGCCTCTTGTTTTTCTTCTTTTTTTCAAGTCTTTCTTTCGCTCTCTTTCTCTTTCTTTCGTTTATCCATGTCTGAAGTGGACTATTCAGTCACTCATTTCTGATTTGTCCTTCCCTTTTCCTTCCATCCTTTGCTTCCTTCTCTCCTTCCCTCCATCCTTCCCCCCTCCCTCCCTTACTCTCTCCATCCTTCCTTTCCCCTCCTCCCTCCCTTCCTCCCTCCCTCCCTCCTCTCCCTCCTCTCCCTCCCTCCCTCTTTCCCTACCTCCCTTCCTTACTCCCTTCCTACCTCCCTCCCTTCCTTCCTCCCTTATTCCCTTCCCTCCCTCCCTTCCTTCCTCCCTTACTCCCTCCCTCCCTCCCTTTCTCTCATATCATCTTCCCTCTATCGAGCAAATGAACAGCTAGATTGTCTTGAACGAAAACGAAACAACAATAATTCCGTTTTTCAAAAAAAAAAAAATCCACCTTTTTACCTTCGTTCATGCTTGCTCCCTTTTTTCTTTCTCCCTCGTTTATTCTATTCCCCTTCTCCTCTGCTGTTTATCCTGGGTTCATAGTTCGGGTTCATAACGTCGTTCTATTTAGTTACTAATTCCGGATAACGGGATGGATGGAGTGAGAGTGGGGCGAACTGGGGAGACAGGGCCCGAATCACGAATGGAGGTCCCGAAACTGGAGATCACGCGCGATCCCCCCACGCGTAACCCCGTTCGTACCCCAACCGTCGTAGCATAAACCGTTCCCGTACGTATAGCAGAATCCGTGACTTTAAATGAGATGGAGTTTCGTCATTTGAATTTAACGGTCTTTGAGCGCGAGGGGGTGATGGTGAAGCGAGCAGTGGGAAAGCGAGGGTGAGGGAGGGTGTTGGGGGTTAGGGGAGAGGTGGTGCGTGAGGGAGAGCGGATGGGGTGAGGTGTTGGGATGGGGAGGGGGGGGGAGTACCCTAAGGAATTGGAAGGGGAGGAGGACGTAGGGGGAAGAGAGGAGGAATGGGGGAAGGGGAAGAGGGGGGATGAATAGGGTGGAAGAGGGAGCCATGAGTGAAGTGAGTGAAAGGGGGGTACAAGAGGTGGGGGGGAGGATCGGAGGTGGAGCAGTGCCAGTGATGGATGGGCGTGGGTGATGGAGAGGATGTTGAAGATGATGGTGGAGGAGGATGGAGGGGAGCCAGTGATGGAGGTGGTGATGGAGAGGATGTTGAAGATCTAGAATGGTTGGTTGGGAGGTAGGAGGATGGAGGGGAGCAGTGGAGCCAGAGGATGAGGTTGGTGAGGGAGGGGATGGGATGGGGATGTTGAGATGATGGTGGGGACCGTGAGTAGAGGAGAGGGTAGATTTGTTAGTATGGGAGGGGAAGTGGTAGTAGAGGAGAGGGGGAGAGGTTAGTAAGGAGGAGAGGTATAGGAGAGATGGGATGAGAGGTAAAGAAGGTAAGTGAATATGAAAGTGGATGGCGGACGAGAGAGGTTTACGACAACGAGAGGTTGTGATGGAGATGAAGATGGAGAAGAGGCGAAGATGATGGAGATGATGGAGGAGAAGAAGTGGGGATGGAGGTCGACCGGAATTGCTCATGTGCCTCATATCACGTTACGATAAATATTTCCCGCATATCTGAGACGCTTATAAAGAATGAAAAATTAATGATAAAAAAAAAACAATGATACAAAAAATAAATATCAAGAAATAAAAAGAAGTAATAGTCAATGACAAAATACGTCTTTTTTGAGGAATTCTTACATTTCTCGAAGATGAGGAAGAAGCCAAACACGGAATGGAGTTCATGGTCTTTTTTTTTTTTTTTTTTTTTTTTTTTTTTGGCTTCCGTTGCTACGTTTCCATTAGGATTATTGAGAGGGGAGGGGGGGGCGGCGAGACTTCGATTATCTATCGTAATTAATTGCCGGCCGTTGGAAGTTGTTACTTTAATGCTTAAGTTCTGGCTTTCTGCCTCACTCTCTCTCTATTACTCTTTCTCTCTCTCTTTTTATCTCTCTTTCCCGTTCTCTTTCTCTCTTTCTTTTATTTATCTCTCTTTCTCGTTCTCTTTCTTTCTCTTTCTCTTTCTAACTCTTTCTTTTCTCTCTCTCTCTCTCTCTCTCTCTCTCTCTCTCTATCTATCTATCTATCTATCTATCTATCTATCTCTCTTTCTCTCTCTTTCTTTCTCTCTCTCTCTCTCTCTCTCTCTCTCTCTCTCTCTCTCGCTATATTTATTATTATATATATATATATATTATATATAATATATATAGTTATATAAATATATATTTATTATATAATAGGTATTATATTGATTATTATTTTTATATTATATATATATATTTATTATATACATATACATATATATATATATACATACATATATATTTTATATATATTTATATTATATATCTAACTATTATTTATTATATCTATTATACTACATAACAATATTAATATACAAATATATATATATATATATATATATATATATATATATATATACATACATATATATATACTTCTCTCTCTCTCTCTCTCCTCACCTGTCCGTCTCTCTCATCGTCCCACCTCAGTCCCGCCTCTTCAAAAACACTAAATCCAGCTCGAGACGTGGAGAGCCTCCATGTCAGGGGCTACGGCTTTGTGCCTTTGAAGTCTCTGTAACGCAACCCGGCTATAAATTTTCCCGCCAATTAGTCTTTCCCGCCATAAATTTTCGTGGCTTTGCGATTTCGGTTTAAAGTTAGAGTTAGTTTTGATTTAAAGTGAGCTTTAGTTAGTAGTAGAGACCCAAAAACTTGCCCCCCCCCCCCCACCCCCCCCCCCCCCCCCACCCGCCCACGCGGAGATAAGGGAAGAAATAAACAGACACAGGCCAGCGAGGTCTTTGGAGTGGATCATTCCTTCAATTCCCAACCCCCCTCCCCACCCCTCCCTCCACCCTACCCCCTCCTCTTCCTCCTCCTATTCTTCCTTCTCTCGCTTCCTCATTCTCTCCTCCACCTCATCTTCTCCCTTCCTCTCATTCCTTCCCGTTCCTATCCCCTGTCCCCCCTACCCCCCCTACTCCCCCCTCCACCACTCTCTCCCGCCTAATCTTCCTCCTCTTTCTTTCTCTTCCCTCCTTGTTCTCCTCGTCCCCCTCCCTCCTTTCCTCTCCCTTTCCCTCCTCCACCTCCGCCTCCTCTCCTTCCTTCCTTTCCTGCCATCCACCTCTTTCTCCTATTTTCTTATCATTCCTCCCTTTTTTATTTATCCCCCTAGCCGCCCCCTCTTCCTACTCTCTCCCCTCCTCCTTCCCCTCCTCCTTCCCTTCCTCCTTCCCCTCCTCCTTCCCTTCCTCCTTCCCCTCCGCTTCTCCAGACTCGTAAACAAATAAATAAACAAATAAACGAGAGGAAACCACCTGACCGCCGATTTTTTTTTTCTTTTTTTTTCAACAAATGTTTTTTTTTTTCAGTAACTCTCTCTTTATTTCTTTTTATTTTCTTATACATGATACATGATACCGATAAAATATATTGTCATAAAAGAGAAGGGAAAATAAAGGGCTAGACAGAAATAAGGTAAAGAAATATGAAGATACGAAGAAAAAAAAGAAAGAAAGAAAGAAAGAAGGACAAGAGAGAGAGAGAGAGAGAGAGGGTGGGAGCAAATGAAAGAGAAAGAGAGAGTTGATGAACGACTAAGAGAGATATTAAGAAGAAAGAGGAAGAGAAGGAGAAAGAGAGAGAAGATAATAGACAAATAAACAGACCAGCCGACAAGTAGACATAAACACGTAAACAAAGCTAGTAGGAAGGAAATGTGTGTGTATATATATATATATATATATTTAGATTTTTATTAAATTTATATTATTTTTATAATAGATAGATTGAGAGTTTCAAGAATTATATTTATTTATTTTGAGTTAGAGATGTGTTTAGTGAGAGTGTTGTTGTGTTGTGTGTGTGAGGTATATATTTTTATATATGTATATTATTTATTTCGAAATATATATATATAGTGATATTTATATATATAGTATAGTTGTTATATGCTATTATATATGTATGTATTATCTATCTATCTATCTATCTTTATATTTATATATTTTTATATATTTTTT
>NW_028234444.1:19114794-19129794 GCF_977035675.1 Penaeus japonicus | reverse complement strand
TCTGGGTGAGTGGGAGGGAGCGGGGGGGGAGGGGGGGGGGGAGGGGGGAGGAAGATCCGGGAATCAAGGAGTATTATGGTGTGGTGGGAGGGAGCGAGGGAGGGGGGAGGGGGGGGAGGGAGGGATGAGGAAGGAAGATTCCCGGGATTCAAGAAGAGTATTTTGGTGTGAGTGGGAGGGAGGGGAGAGGGAAGGAAGATCCCAGGATTCAAGAAGGAGTATTTCTGGGTGAGTGGGAGGGAGGGGGGAGCGGGGTAGGGAGGGGGGGGAGGGAGGGAGAGGGGGGTAGGGAGGAGAGGAAGGAAGATCCCGGGATTCAAGAAGGAGTATTTCTGGTGAGAGGAGCGGAGCGGGGAGGGGGGATGGGGGTGAGGGAAGGAAGATCCCGGGATTCAAGGAGGAGTCTTTATGGTGTGAGTGGGAGGGAAGCGGGGGGGGAGGGGGGGGAGGGAGGGGGACAGGAAGGAAAGATCCCGGGATTCAAGAAAGGAGTATTTCTGGTGTGAGTGGGGAGGTGGAGGGAGCGGGGAGGGGGGGGGGGAGGGGAGGGAGGGGAAGAAGGAAGATCCCAGGATTCAAGAAGGAGTATTTCTGGGTGAGTGGGGAGGGAGGGGAGGAGGGAGGGAGCGGGGGTCAGCTAACCCACACCCTCTGCTAACCACACCCTCAGCTAACCCACGCCTCAGCTAACCACGCCCTCAGCTAACCACGCCTCAGCTAACCCACGCCTCAGCTAACCACGCCCTCAACTAACCACGCCCTCAGCTAACCCACGCCCACAGCTAACCCACACCCTCTGCTAACCCACACCCTCACCTAACCCACGCCCTCAGCTAACCCACACCCTCTGCTAACCCACGCCTCAGCTAACCACGCCCACAGCTAACCCACACCCTCAACAAACACGCCCTCATCTAACCACACCCTCAGCTAACCCACGCCTCAGCTAACCACGCCCTCAGCTAACCCACGCCTCAGCTAACCACGCCCTCAGCTAACCCACGCCTCAGCTAACCACGCCCTCAGCTAACCCACGCCTCAGCTAACCACGCCCTCAGCTAACCCACGCCTCAGCTAACCACGCCCTCAGCTAACCCACGCCTCAGCTAACCCACGCCTCAGCTAACCACGCCCTCAGCTAACCCACGCCTCAGCTAACCACGCCCACAGCTAACCCACACCCTCAGCTAACCCACGCCTCAGCTAACCACGCCCTCAGCTAACCACGCCCTCAACTAACCACGCCCTCAGCTAACCCACGCCCACAGCTAACCCACACCCTCACCTAACCCACGCCCTCAGCTAACCCACGCCCTCAGCCAACCCACGCCCTCAACTAACCACGCCCTCAGCTAACCCACACCCTCACCTAACCCACACCCTCAACAAACCACGCCCTCATCTAACCCACACCCTCAGCTAACCCACGCCCTCAGCTAACCCACGCCCTCAGCTAACCCACACCCTCTGCTAACCCACACCCTCACCTAACCCACACCCTCAACAAACCACGCCCTCAACTAACCACGCCCTCAGCTAACCCACGCCCTCAGCTAACCACGCCCTCAGCTAACCCACGCCTCAACTAACCACGCCCTCAGCTAACCCACGCCTCAGCTAACCACGCCCTCAGCTAACCCACACCCTCACCTAACCCACACCCTCAACAAACCACGCCCACAGCTAACCCACACCCTCACCTAACCCACGCCCACAGCTAACTCACACCCTCACCCAACCCACACCCTCACCTAACCCACACCCTCACCCTCATCTAACCCACACCCTCACCTAACCCACACCCTCAGCTAACCCACACCCTCAACAAACCCCGCCCTCCTCCAACCCACACCCTCAACCACCCACGCCCTCATCTAACCCACACCCTCAGCTAACCCACGCCCTCAGCTAACCCACGCCCTCAGCTAACCCACACCCTCTGCTAACCCACACCCTCACCTAACCCACACCCTCAACAAACCACGCCCTCATCTAACCCACACCCTCAGCTAACCCACGCCCTCAGCTAACCCACACCCTCTGCTAACCCACACCCTCACCTAACCCACGCCCTCAGCTAACCCACACCCTCTGCTAACCCACACCCTCACCCAACCCACACCCTCACCTAACCCACACCCTCACCCTCATCTAACCCACACCCTCACCTAACCCACACCCTCAGCTAACCCACACCCTCAACAAACCACGCCCTCATCTAACCCACACCCTCACCTAACCCACACCCTCAGCTAACCCACACCCTCAACAAACCACGCCCTCATCTAACCCACACCCTCAACAAACACGCCCTCATCTAACCCACACCCACAGCTAACCCGCGCCCTCACCTAACCCACACCCTCACCCTCAGCTAACCCCCCCCCTCAACAAACCACGCCCTCATCTAACCCACACCCTCACCTAACCCACACCCTCACCCTCATCTAACCCACACCCTCACCTAACCCACACCCTCTGCTAACCCACACCCTCACCTAACCCACACCCTCAACAAACCAAGCCCTCATCTAACCCACACCCTCACCTAACCCACACCCTCAGCTAACCCACACCCTCAACAAACCACGCCCTCATCTAACCCACACCCTCACCTAACCCACACCCTCAGCTAACCCACACCCTCAACAAACCACGCCCCCCTCCAACCCACACCCTCAGCTAACCCACGCCCTCACCCTCATCTAACCCACACCCTCACCCTCATCTAACCCACACCCTCACCCTCATCTAACCCACACCCCCCCCCCCAGCTAACCCACGCCCACAGCTAACCCACACCCTCACCTAACCCACGCCCACAGCTAACTCACACCCTCACCCAACCCACACCCTCACCTAACCCACACCCTCACCCTCATCTAACCCACACCTTCACCTAACCCACACCCTCTGCTAACCCACACCCTCACCCAACCCACACCCTCACCTAACCCACACCCTCACCCTCATCTAACCCACACCTTCACCTAACCCACACCCTCTGCTAACCCACACCCTCACCTAACCCACACCCTCAACAAACCACGCCCTCATCTAACCCACACCCTCAGCTAACCCACGCCCTCAGCTAACCCACGCCCTCAGCTAACCCACACCCTCTGCTAACCCACACCCTCACCTAACCCACACCCTCTGCTAACCCACGCCCACAACTAACCACACCCTCACCTAACCCACGCCCACAGCTAACCCACACCCTCAACTAACCACGCCCTCAGCTAACCCACGCCCACAGCTAACCCACACCCTCACCTAACCCACGCCCACAGCTAACTCACACCCTCACCCAACCCACACCCTCACCTAACCCACACCCTCACCCTCATCTAACCCACACCTTCACCTAAAGCCACACCATCAGCTAACCACGCCCTCAGCTAAGACCACGCCCTCAGCTAAACCCACACCTCACCTAACCACACCCCACCTAACCCACGCCCACCTAACCAACACCCCTCCCCAACCACACCCTCACCTAACCCACACCCTCACCCTCATCTAACCCACACCCTCACCTAACCACACCTCCAGCAAACCACGCCCTCAGCTAACCCACGCCCACAGCTAACCCACACCCTCACCTAACCCACCCCCTCAGCTAACCACACCCTCAGCTAACCCACACCCTCAACAAACCACGCCCTCATCTAACCCACACCCTCACCTAACCCACACCCTCAGCTAACCCACACCCTCAACAAACCACGCCCTCATCTAACCCACACCCTCAGCTAACCCACGCCCTCAGCTAACCCACACCCTCTGCTAACCCACACCCTCACCTAACCCACACCCTCAACAAACCACGCCCTCATCTAACCCACACCCTCAGCTAACCCACGCCCTCAGCTAACCACGCCCTCCCGGCCCTCTTTCTCCCCTGCAGAAGATCGAGCAGCCGTTCCTGGAGGCTGTGCGCCTGACGCTGGGCGACCGCTATACAGACAACATGGACAACATCTACCGCATCACCATCAAGTTCCTGATCGAGACGGTGATTCGCGGCTACGAGCTGGCGGAGGAGAAGGAGCCCAACGACAACGTCAAGAAAGGATGCACCAATAACGCCGAAGGGAACAGCAGCAAGGCCGCTAAGGGGTCGTGAAAGATGATGAGCGGAGGATCTTTCGGTTTTTGTTGTTTTCGGTTTTCGTTTTTTTTTTTTTTTTTTTTTTTTTTTTTGGTGGGTGGGGGGGAGATGGTGGAGGGTTTGTTTATTTCCTTATTGTTTTTTATCTTGTTTTCTGATTATTATGATTTTTTTTTTTTTTTTTTTTTTTTTCTTTTTTTTACTTTTTTTACTTTTTCGTTCTCTCTTCCATCTTATCGTATGATTGTCATTTCTTTTTCATTAATATTTTTGGTACTATCTCTATCTCTCTCTCTTCATGCGAGAAAGTTTTTGATTTCGGGCTTTCAAAAGAAGTGAGAAATAAGTAATGTAAAAATAGGAGTGGCTACATAACAACTTGACTATTCAAATAAAGTATATTTGATATATGATAAAGTATTCAGATATATCGATTTTTTTGGAGTATCCATTCCTTGTAAAAAAATAGAAAGTAGAATATTCAGGTCACTACTACGGACGGGATAGGAATAAATGAGCAAAGTCTGTCATGAGTGAATGCAAAGAGGGTGTTTCCATGCAATGCCTTGAGAGGAGCAAAAACATAGTAAAAGGATGTATAAAGACAAGAGAGAGAGAGACACAGGAACTGGAAGAAGAGAATAAAGAAAGGGTTTGTTTTCTTTGTTTATACGCCTTTTTTTTTTTTTTTTTTTTTTTTTTTTTTTTTTGTCTTCCTAATCTATTTTTTTTAACTCGGTGTCTTCGAGATAAAAGTGATTAACTTTAAGAAACCCCGAAAGCACTGCCCACACACGGCCCGCACAAATTGGCTCCATAGTTAGTCACGTGTAAGTAGCTGAAGTACAAGAAGGGAGAAAAACGATTATGAAATCAGTGTATGATGTCATTATATGATATTAGGTGACTATATATGATGTCAGTGTATGATACCAAGTCAGTATATGACATCAACATCTTACATTAGGGAGCAAATATGTGATGTCAGTGTTTGATATTAGGAAGTTGTTTTATGATATCAGTATATGACCTTAGGAATTAGATATGTGATGCCTGCTGGAAATTCCGTAAGCTGCTAGAACAGACATAATCCCATTTTCCACACACTTTAAACAGCATCGGTTTGCAAAGCACAAAATGTAATTATAGTATTAATGAAACAAGTGACGGTAATAGTGTGACGTGTGTAATCGTTTATTGATGTTGAAAAGTTTGGTTATTTCGTATATCAAAACCACGCCAGGGATTTTTCTCAAACTCTACGGATATTGCAACCCATATTTCAGTAATTCGAGACGTGCACTGTTTTCATAACGCAGTGGCATCTCGGACCCTATGTTAGAACTTCGAGAAAAGTCCATATCATCTAGCATTACATCCTCTTCCTTTGGTGTCACCAGCTATTACTTTATCTATATTTTCTTCACTTTCTCAAACTTTTCTTCGTTTGTTGGTATGCTAATAGTTTGTTCTTTTAATACAACTTAAAACAAGGCACGTGTGCGCGTCAGAACGTGACTGAGAAAGACCAAATTCTAAAGCAGGAAAGAATGACCGTGATTCCACACACACTTAGTTCGTTAGTCTTTTCTTTAAAGAAATTGGGCGGGAAGAGGGTATGTACCTTTAGAATTAGTTTACTTTTCATCCATTTTCCTTTCACTATCAACAATCCTTTCTTTCTTTCTATCATCAAATAATCACCAGTGCGATCGTAGCGAGTAATTAACTGTGACAAAAAAAAGATAGATAAATCGGAAATTTAAATCGGAAAGATGAATCGGAAAGGTGACATCCCTAAGAAGCGAGGGCGACATCCTCCACGCCGCGCGCACGCCTCCCGCTTGGAGAGAGGGGGGAGGGAGGGTGGCGTGGGGGCCCAGGCAGCAGCTGGGGTCTCGGAATTTCGCATGGACATTTTTTTTTTCTCACGTAGGTGCAGAAGAATGCCAATTTAACGTCATTCATATACGCTCGTAAATCTAATGGTATATTTAATTGTGATTTTTTTCTTTCTTTCTTCTCTTGTGATGATTAATCTAAATTTCTGGTCGTAAGCATTAATAGGAGACAGAATATTAATAAAGATGATAAACATATATACTAGACCTTAAATTGGCAATCTTCCCTCGGTCTGTAGACGCCAGTGTGTATATATAATATTAAGGAGTTTCGATTTTATGGTTTTAAGATAAGACATCCCATCCTCACCTTATATTTAAGGTCCCGTCTCTGTTCTTGATGTCATGAGTGTTTAGAGATCTAAACTTAGACCGTTTTTGGAAATCTCTCTCTCTGTAGGGAAAAAAAAGTGAAGACTTTCAACGAAAATGAGAAAATGGAAGGGAAAAAAAAGATGAAGCACATGGTCGAATGCGCCTCTCGTCGACTCACGTAGAATGAGCCCAACATGCGCACACGGCTTCAAAAGGAGACGCTTGTGCGCATCTTATGTGTGTTGTTTACTTCCCACATTTCACATAAACAAAAATAAGTATAATCATAATTAGCATCCTTTTTCAATGAGGAACATGTTAATCATTAGACTGAGTATCAAAAAGATGATTAAAGTAATTTAACTCGAAAGTGGAACTCTGCAGTTAAGTTTACAAAGCCTGAACGATTTCAATGTGCTGTACACAGATATATACATATACATATATATGTTATACGATCTGGAAGGGTAACTTGTATCAAACAAATGCCACGGCAGATTTCCACGGTCGATAAGGTGGAGACTTTCTATGTCATATATTAATGTTAAGACAAATGTTAACTTCTAAGTACCTGTCCATCGCGAAGCCCCAGCAGCTGTTTGTAGTTGATTTTCTTTTTTAAAATTAGGTCAAAGAAAGTTTGATGTTTATTTAGACTTTCTCGCCGACTCGTATTGGATGGTTTGAGATGACTTATTATTATTATCATTATTACTTTTCTTTCTTCCTTCCTTATCATCATTATCATCATCTTCATCCTCTTCTTCATCTTCTCCTTTATCTTTATTTTCTTTTTCTTCTCTTTCCCTTGTGCTTGCTCTTCTTCTTCTTCCTCTTCTTCTTCAACTGCCTCTCCTTATTCTTATTCGTTTTCTTCTCTTCCTCCTCCTCCTCCTTCACGTCTTCTTCTTCTTCTCATCTTCCTCCTCTTTCTACTCCTCCTGCTACTACTACTACTGCTTCTACTTCTTTCTTCTTCTTCTACTTCTGCCTCTTCTTCTTCTTCTTCTTCTTCTTCTTCCTTTCACTGATTAAAGGTATTTGACAATGAGAGAAAGGTCGTGGTGACAGTATGGATGAGGAACTGATGATGGTAGTCGTGTTAAGAACCATAGTCACCGGCACAAAGTCAGGCGAAATTAGCCCCGCCTTCTTCTCCTTGCCAATTCTCCCCATCTAGCCAATCATGTCCTTCCCTGTGTATTCTAGCGAGACGCGTGATTGTGATTGGTCGTGGACACATAGGCGTGGCTAGTTACGCCTGAATTTGAGTCGTCTTGTCTTTAGGATAATTTTGTGTTGGCGACTCCCCAGGGTCGTGGTGATAGTGTCGGTGGTCGGAGGAATGGGGACAACAGAACGAGGAGAGTGATGCTAATGGCGCTAGTGGTGATTTTTGGACGTGGAGTTTAGAGGTGAAGGAAAATTATTTCCTATACAAATTCGTCACAATATGGTGGAGGGGACACTAATAAAATCTTACATCATCTGAGATCAAATTAGATAATGTATGTTTCCGATGAACCAAACACACACAGAACAATATAACTGAATCTTAAAAATGATCACGGAATTTTCGTATATAGGGGCAGTGCATTCCTTTATGTGAAGGAATTAAACAACTTTTCGAAAAGTTAACTAATTTAAAATCATATGACATCTAACACTTATGATAGTGATGAAAGATCTTGTCAAACAAAAACTTCTACTTCAGCTACTAAATGTTGACATAAAAGAAAAAAATTATAAAACCCAAAAAAAGGCAAAAAAAAAAAAAGATTATTATAATAATTTCGTATCACACTGTAGTATCTGCCCACCTGTAGCGATGCCAGACTTAGCTTTAACATTTGCCAAAACTAGCTTAGTTGATGTATTTTTTTAGTGGTTCACATACGGTATTAAGTTGCGTTCTTTCACATACGACCAATTCTTATGCGGATTTGAAGGAAGTGGAATCGGTTAAATTAAGAGATCGCTTTATGTTGTTGCTGCTGGTTTGATTATTGATAACATTTATGTCTGTATATGAGAGAACAGCTTTTGATTATACGTAAATACATAAAGTACCGGATAAGGTTAAGGATAGGAAATAAGGGCAGATTTTCTCATTTACTTATTATTTTTTCTGGATCACGAGACTTATATATAAGAATCATTTCCTTTTAATTTATTGTCGTAAGATTATGAGCAGGGCTACGGTTTTATTCCTTTTCTTTTCTTTTCTTTTGGTATTTACGTGTTCTTATACACAGCATATACAAATCCAAGATCGCAGAAAAAATAATAATAAACCCAAGGTATTAAAGTACCAAGATTCCATTCAATCGATCTCACTAGTGAAAAATCTCGTCACTCAGAAGAATCTAAATTCTCAATGATTTCTCTCCGTGATCAAGGCACAACATGCGTAATTCATTTCGGATATCAAAAGGCTAAAAGATTATGACAGATGTAATGTTATGTGTCGATTTTATTCTCAATTAATGTGCAATAAGTGTATGAATTAAATTAACTCGTATCTGGGCTTTGTCTTCAAAGTAAATAACGAAAGTATCGGTGTCTCTAAGTGTAGCTAGGCTAGTTGTGCGCATAATCTTCTAAGCTGGTTATTTAATTAGGGATAAAGATAATGTAAAGGAAGTTGATTTACTGCTACTTAATTGTAATGATTTCCTTGTGTTTTTTTCCCCTATACTTTCACTATTTTGTTTATCTCTAAGATGTAAGACTGCATATGTGTAGAATTTATATTAAAACAGACTCAATGTACATATTAGTTGGCCGTAATCATCTCTCATAGAAGAAAGATGAAGGAAAATGCAGCAAAAAATCTATTTATGAACCTACATCGAAAAGCGGATTCTACTGTTTGCACAAGGGCTGCTTGGATCACCGCCACAGTCTCGTCAACCATCTTTGGTGAAGGAAAAGACCCCATCATTCCTGCAATGGCTATTTGTTCTAAGTTCGTGTGCGTGCAAATGCACATGTCTACATATGTACATACGCGCATGCATTCACACACGCTCACATACTGACATATACATGCATGTATGTATATATACACACATACGTGTGTGTTAGAGAGAGAGAGAGAGAGAGAGAGAGAGAGAGAGAGAGAGAGAGAGAGAGAGAGAGAGAGAGAGAGAGAGAGAGAGAGAAAGAGAGAGAGAGAGAGAGAGAGAGTGAGTGAGTGAGTGTAAATGCGTTTGTGTCTGCCTGTGTCTGTGCCTGTATATGTGTGTTTGTTTATGTGTGTGTGTTTGTGTGCGTGTCTGCCTGTCTGTCTGTCTGTGTGTGTTTGTATATGTCCGTTTGTGTGTGTTTATTGTATCCCTTCGTAAGCTGTGTCTTTGCTGCCGTCACATATTTTGGTAGACTTCAAAAAAAAATCAAATAATTCTGATTTCGGATCATAATTATGCCTTTTTGTCTAAATCAACCTAATCTGTAACAAACCAACTGTCTTAGTTTAACATTAGCCAGCAGAAAGAATCAAAATGTTTCAAACCGAAAGTTGATGTAGTTATCCTCGAAAACTGAGGACATAGAAAACGGCTCGATTCTATACAAGAAAACGTGAAACAGCTTATTGTCAGCAGAAACTGGTAAAGTCTTGTAGTAAATGGTTAATTGCTTGCTAGACACGTGGAGCCAAGGATGGTGTTCTTGCTTTTATAGTAACTGTTAGGATAAGAACTTGTGTAAAAAAAATATATATATCATGCCTATAACGTTTGCCATAAACGTTATATACTGAAGGAGAAATTTCAACTAGATTTGTCTAGTTTTCTGTTCTTAGCAATGTAAAACAGATGAGAACCAAGTTTTATTATTTTGCTATTACGTATAACATACATGTACTACATAACAAGTCAGCTGTGTCAGAGAAGAAGAAAATAAAGAATATTTGTTAGGCCCCCCGTTTTATTCAGCCTTTTCATCCACAGTCAAAATTGGCATTAAGGGAAGTGAACCGGGTGTGAGGGAGAATATGCAATAACAACAGACATAAGATAAATGGCAATGGATCTGATGATAATGATAACAAGGAAAATAAGGATGATTGCAAGTAAAGGGAGAGGAAAATGAGAAACACTTGGAAAAAAAAAAAGATAAAACAAATTGAAGACACGACTCGTTTTACCTGAACAACTTTGTCTAATCTCATTCCTTAATCTTTATCATCTCACCACAAATCTATTCTTAAACTACGCTCGACTCACACCAACAATAATTCATCCACCCTAAATGTAAAACCCAATCAATTCGTTCTTAATGCATTTTCCTCATGATCGGCCAGCAGCAAAAGATAATGAGAAGCAGTGCCGACTACACAACCTCCTCTTTTGACAAAGGTAATGGGGAAAAGCGTTAGTTCTGAAGAATAGTTAGATTAAAGAACTAGTAAATGATACTGATTGAGAAAAGTATAAGGAAAGAATGGAAAGAAGTATAAGAAAATATTAACTTACCTAGCTATTTGATAAGACCAAGTTACAAACAACAGCTAAGTTAAATATAATGACGTTTTATAAAAGAGTAGTGACATGTAAGTGATAATTACAGCATACCACAAACATAACATTACAATTACTAAATGTAAACTTCACCATATTTTCTCCACCAAACAAAAACTTAAATGGTAGCTATTAAATCCCCCTGTATAAATATAAACTTCCTTTACCTTAAAAAAAAACAGCCTTGGCATACAACCAGGCCTAGTTAGTAAGCTCGACAAATCTTCACGGAAGATGAATACAAACAACACAAATCATTCCATCAAAACCACAGATAATACAAATAATACAAAAAATATTAAAAATAATTTTTAAAAAACACAAATAATTCCATCAAAACCACATCCGAGAGGCACAGACGTCAGAGAAGTCCGAGCTCTGTCTTTAAATTTGATTTTTTTTTTTAATTCTGTCATTTCAAAAGGAAGATCAGGAGGAGGACGAGGAGGAGGAGAATGAACACGGCGCACGAGGCTAACGAAAGGAAGGATGACGCCGGAACCCAAGGCCAGGAAAACAAGCATCTGCGGCAGCTGTTCGTCTGATTCAAGTCCTCGAAGCCCCGCCCGGCCACCGCTTCGAACACCCACGTAGCGCTTCGAACGCCCACGTAGCGCTTCGAACGCCCACGTAGCGCTTCGAACGCCCACGTAGCGCTTCGAACGCCCTCGTAGCGCTTCGAACACACACGTAGCGCTTCGAACGCCCTCGTAGCGCTTCGAACGCCCACGTAGCGCTTCGAACGCCCACGTAGCGCTTCGAACGCCCACGTAGCGCTTCGAACGCCCACGTAGCGCTTCGAACGCCCTCGTAGCGCTTCGAACGCCCTCGTAGCGCTTCGAACGCCCTCGTAGCGCTTCGAACGCCCTCGTAGCGCTTCGAACGCCCTCGTAGCGCTTCGGACGCCCACGTAGCGCTTCGAACGCCCTCGTAGCGCTTCGAACGCCCACGTAGCGCTTCGAACGCCTCGTAGCGCTTCGAACGCCCACGTAGCGCTTCGAACACCCTCGTAGCGCTTCGAACGCCCACGTAGCGCTTCGAACGCCCTCGTAGCGCTTCGGACGCCCACGTAGCGCTTCGGACGCCCACGTAGCGCTTCGAACACACACATAGCGCTTCGAACGCCCACGTAGCGCTTCGAATGCCCTCGTAGCGCTTCGGACGCCCACGTAGCGCTTCGGACGCCCACGTAGCGCTTCGAACGCCCACGTAGCGCTTCGAACACACACATAGCGCTTCGAACGCCCACGTAGCGCTTCGAACGCCCACGTAGCGCTTCGAACGCCCTCGTAGCGCTTCGAACACACAAGTAGCGCTTCGAACACACACGTAGCGCTTCGAACGCCCATGTAGCGCTTCGAATGCCCTCGTAGCGCTTCGAACGCCCATGTAGCGCTTCGAACACACACATAGCGCTTCGAACGCCCACGTAGCGCTTCGAATGCCCTCGTAGCGCTTCGAACGCCCTCGTAGCGCTTCGAACACACACATAGCGCTTCGAACGCCCACGTAGCGCTTCGAACACACACGTAGCGCTTCGAACGCCCACGTAGCGCTTCGAACGCCCTCGTAGCGCTTCGAACGCCCATGTAGCGCTTCGAATGCCCTCGTAGCGCTTCGGACGCCCACATAGCGCTTCGAACGCCCATGTAGCGCTTCGAATGCCCTCGTAGCGCTTCGAACGCCCTCGTAGCGCTTCGAACACACACATAGCGCTTCGAACGCCCACGTAGCGCTTCGAACGCCCACGTAGCGCTTCGAACGCCCTCGTAGCGCTTCGAACACACACGTAGCGCTTCGAACGCCCACGTAGCGCTTCGAACGCCCACGTAGCGCTTCGAATGCCCTCGTAGCGCTTCGGACTCCCTCGTAGCGCTTCGAACGCCCACGTAGCGCTTCGAACGCCCACGTAGCGCTTCGAACGCCCTCGTAGCGCTTCGGACGCCCACGTAGCGCTTCGAACACACACATAGCGCTTCGAACGCCCTCGTAGTGCTTCGAACGCCCTCGTAGCGCTTCGAACACACACATAGCGCTTCGAACGCCCTCGTAGTGCTTCGAACGCCCTCGTAGCGCTTCGAACACACACGTAGCGCTTCGAACGCCCTCGTAGCGCTTCGAACACACACATAGCGCTTCGAACGCACTCGTAGTGCTTTGAACGCCCTCGTAGCGCTTCGAACACACACGTAGCGCTTCGAACGCCCTCGTAGCGCTTCGAACGCCCTCGTAGCGCTTCGAACGCCCACGTAGCGCTTCGAATGCCCTCGTAGTGCTTCGAACGCCCTCGTAGCGCTTCGAACACACACATAGCGCTTCGAACGCCCTCGTAGCGCTTCGAACGCCCACGTAGCGCTTCGAACACACACGTAGCGCTTCGAACGCCCTCGTAGCGCTTCGAACGCCCACGTAGCGCTTCGAACACACACGTAGCGCTTCGAACGCCCTTGTAGTGCTTCGAACGCCCTCGTAGCGCTTCGAACGCCCACGTAGCGCTTCGAACACACACGTAGCGCTTCGAACGCCCTCGTAGTGCTTCGAACGCCCTCGTAGCGCTTCGAACGCCCACGTAGCGCTTCGAACACACACGTAGTGCTTCGAACGCCCACGTAGCGCTTCGAATGCCCTCGTAGTGCTTCGAACGCCCTCGTAGCGCTTCGAACACACACATAGCGCTTCGAACGCCCTCGTAGTGCTTCGAACGCCCACGTAGCGCTTCGAACACACACGTAGCGCTTCGAACGCCCACGTAGCGCTTCGAATGCCCTCGTAGTGCTTCGGACGCCCTCGTAGCGCTTCGGACGCCTACGTAGCGCTTCGAACGCCCACGTAGCGCTTCGAATGCCCTCGTAGTGCTTCGAACGCCCTCGTAGCGCTTCGAACACACACATAGCGCTTCGAACGCCCTCGTAGCGCTTCGAACGCCCACGTAGCGCTTCGAACACACACGTAGCGCTTCGAACGCCCACGTAGCGCTTCGAACGCCCTCGTAGCGCTTCGAACGCCCTCGTAGCGCTTCGAACGCCCACGTAGCGCTTCGAACGCCCACGTAGCGCTTCGAACGCCCACGTAGCGCTTCGAACGCCCACGTAGCGCTTCGAACGCCCTCGTAATAATAACAAAATCATAATCATAACAAAAATAATAATAATAAGGAAAATAGTGAAAATGATGATAAGGATAGTATTGCAAAATTAATGATAATAATCATAAAAACAATAATAATGATGGTAATAATAACAATGATAAAGATAATAATAATAGTGATAAGGATAACAATAAGAAGAATATTGATGATATCAATTATAAAGATGTAGGTTATGAGGATGACAATAATAAAAATAACAATAATAATAATAATAGTAATAATAATAATATAATAATGATGATAATGATGATGATGATGATAATAATAATAATGATAATAATAATAATAACAATAATAATCAAAATATTGATAATGATAATAATAACAATATCAATAATGACAACAATAATGATGATAATAATAAGGACAAAAGAATGGTGGCGTTGCCCCACAGGGTGGCGCGGCAGAACTCGTTACACACGCTCATGATGACATTGTCCTTTGTGCTTTGAAGGAAGGACAGTGTGACTACAAGAAAACAGAAGGACGTGTTTGCCTGAATTTGTTTGGCTGCGTGTGACGATGATCGAAATTTTGACTTGGAGTCTTATCCGGATGTGAAGAGGGAAACCTAAGTCATTTCGAAACTGGTGTGTGACGTTTTAATAAACGTATTTTGTATAGTGTGTTTTCTTTACGTAACCCTATAGTTGTATATGTACGTGTGTGTGTTTGTGTGTGTGTGTGTGTGTGTGTCCTTCCCAGAACAGACTCCAGACAGGGAGAAACGACCAGCTGAAGACATATCGATACTTACTGATACACACACACACACACACACTTATTTGCTCACACACATATACACACAGACACACACACTCACACACACATAATAGGCGAATAAACAGACAGATAGATAGAAAGACAGACGGATACATAGCTATATACAGATATATTGCAATGCACCAGTAGCAGTTGAGATAACTGCAACTGTTATCTATTAATGTTAAATACAGTCATTACGACTACTAACAAGGATAATACTGATAATGATAACGA
>NW_028234444.1:19097294-19104794 GCF_977035675.1 Penaeus japonicus | reverse complement strand
TATGGCTACATATACATACTCTTTGCTACGGGAACAGATGTGATCCTTCATATAAGGTATTGATATACAGAACTGTACATAAACACATCTAAAATAAGTGTCAAAGGCAGAATGCAACAGCAATATCTGCCTCTCCTGAATGTTGGGAATTACATTACTGCTAAAATGCTAGCAAATGGCACACTAACAAAATTATAAAAATAATAATTAGTTCAGACCTCTATCAAAATACGCGTTACAAATAATATCAAGCTCCGCACAGGAAAGTGTCGAGGATGGAAGTCCCTAATACATTAATAATCATAATATATATACATATATTTATATATTTAAATACCTATTTACCTGTGCACATATATGCATGATGATACTTTCATCTCTAAATGTCACCCCGTAATGTTATCAGAAAAAAACTTCCTTTAACCATTCTAGAGCAACAGAAGTAACAAACCTTTTAACGCACTATGTACAGATACGGATAGTTTATATAATTAGATAAACAACTTTCCTTTTTTTTTTAATCTGTAAGGTGACTAAGTACGCCTCGCAGCTGCAGCTTCTCCCCCACATCATTCCTCTGGGTAAGTCCCTTTTTTTCCTCTCTTTCTAAAAGCTCAAGAAACAACAGATAATGCGGTCCCATCCTCTCTGATTCTCAACTCTTCCTGCTGCAACCTTGCACATGACACAAGTCAAGTCAAGTAAGGCTCTATCCCTTTCCTTGCTGCTCTAGCAGAGGTGATGCAATTATATCACTGAAAAGTGCATATCCTATATAACCTGATCTATAGTCATATGAATACAGGATAGAATAGCAAGTAGGGAGGGAGGGAGGGAGGGAGGGGGGGAGGAAGGGAGGGAGGGAGAGGGGAGAGGGGAGAGGGGAGAGGGGAGAGGGGAGAGGGGAGAGGGGAGAGGGGGAGAGGGGAGAGGGAGAGGGAGAGGGGAGAGGGGAGAGGGGAGAGGGAGAGGGGAGAGGGGAAAGGGAGAGGGGAAAGGGAGAGGGGAAAGGGAGAGGGGAGAGGGGAGAAGGGAAAAGTGGAGAGAGAAAAAAGAGGTGGGTAAGAGAGAATTTTTTTTGTAACTCAATCATGAACACATGATGGAAATGCAAGCATGATGGCCAGTGTGGAATGAAAGGTTAATATTGCGAGTACAGTCTCAAAAAACCTACATCCGTGCCCACATACTGCATTCCTCCAAACCTTCGCACTATTATTAAAACTCTTCGCATATATACAAATATCCATTATCAAATTAAGATAGAACTCTTAATCCAAAAATATGGAATGTTCTGGAGAATTTTAGTGACCCGATGGTCAAAATTTTAATAAGCTAAAAAGGTACCATTTGCGAGAACTTATTTTTCGTGATATTTCCGGTTCACAACAGAATTGCTCCGTACAACTATACTGTGTAGAGGAGCCATTATCGCCAGTGAGTGAGTGTGGTGGCCTCATGAAATACAAAATGTCTCTCAAATTGCCAACTATGTCGGTCTTTAAGCCACCTTTACGTTCATCTTCATATTTCGCAATCTCATCACCACTTCAAGAATGACTTAGCATTGCAGAAAAGGATTTTTCTTTCATATTTTTTTTTTTTCTGTTTTTCATAAAAACATACGACACTTATTTGTCGTGTCTTAGCGTTGTATAGCACTTCTGGCAGACTCTCACAGGCTTCAGGATGCGTAGACGAGATATTTCAGATTCAAATCTACTGCATCTGTAATAAGAGACGGAAAGAAATTCAGGAGCAGGGCATAATTAGCCTATGCAAGAGGATACTGAGAAAAACATTTTAAAATACTCACTTACTCCCTCTCCTATGTGCTCTGAATACACACAATAATATATCAACATACACATATACCATCAAACTCACCTCCCACTCCTTCAAACCACATACATAAATAGTAACATATATACATACACATATACATATACACACATGCACAAGTATATGCACACACACACACACACACACACACACACACACACACACACACACACACACACACACACACACACACACACACACACACACACACACACACACACACACACACACACACACACACACTCTCTCATACTCATTCTGCACTCACGCACTTCTTCTCCACTCATGCACTCACTCTCCACTCGCTCATACACTCACTCTCCACTCGCTCATACACTCACTCTCCACTCGCTCATACACTCACTCTCCACTCGCTCATACACTCACTCTCCACTCGCTCATACACTCACTCTCCACTCATGCACTCTCTCTCCACTCATGCACTCACTTACTCCCTATTCACCTACTCATTCTCCACTCACAGACTCATTAACCCATCCACGACGGGGGAATTCTAGCCTTGAATGTCCCAATGCCGGGGCGTTCGAATTATTAGGCCTAAATCAATTGAATGGCTGGCACAATACTGTGCCGCCCGGCCACTGGGCTTTTGAATGAGCGGTACAGTACTGTACCACCCGTCCAGTGTGGGTTAACTCTCCACTCGTGCACTTGCTTTCCACACACACATACCACTCTCCATTTGTGCACTCACTCCCCACTCACAGACTCACTAACTCTCCACTCACACATTCACTTTCCATTCATGCACTCACTCTCCACTCACAGACTCACTAACTCTCCACTCATGCATTTACTTTCCATTCATGCACTCTCTCTCCACTCACACTCACTAACTCTCCACTCACACATTCACTCTCCACTCATGCACTCTCTCTCCATTCATGCACTCTCTCTCCACTCACACTCACTAACTCTCCACTCACACATTCACTCTCCACTCATGCACTCTCTCTCCACTCATGCACTCTCTCTCCATTCATGCACTCTCTCTCCACTCACACTCACTAACTCTCCACTCACACATTCACTCTCCACTCATGCACTCTCTCTCCACTCATGCACTCTCTCTCCACTCATGCACTCTCTCTCTAATCATGGCACTCACTCTCCAATCATGCACTCACTCTCCAATCATGCACTCACTCTCCAATCATGGCACTCACTCTCCAATCATGGCACTCACTCTCCAATCATGCACTCACTCTCCAATCATGCACTCACTCTCCACTCATGCACTCACTCTCCACTCACGCTCTCACTCACTCACTTTCCACTCACGCTCTCTCTCTACTCACGCTCTCTCTCTACTCACGCAATCACTCTCCCCTCCTACCTTGAGCAGAATAGATGTCCGCAGTTCCTGCAGTGGTGCCGCCGCTCATAGATGCTAAATTTGACCTGGCAGTGGGCACAGGCATCACTCCCATCATCGCGGACCCAGTGGTCAGCCACAGCCCTCCCTGGCTGGTCTGGCACGCTCCATGAGAATACCCTCCCTCGGGCGTCGCCTACTAACACTGTCCGATGGTCCCTGGGAGGAGGGAGGAAGTAGTCGCTTAAGTGAGAATCTGGCTGCCAATCAATCCATGATAACCCAACGCCAACGGATCTCCCATGCCTAGGGTAGGCCCAATTTCACGTGGCACCTATACATGCCATGACAATGGAGGCTGCTCACTAATAGGCACAATTCATATGCATGGAGTTTTATGGATTTGATGGCACTCTCGAGGTACAGACTTTCAAAATTCAGCCTAGCCCTCGTTTTTATTGAATCTAATCATCAAAACACCATCCTTAAGCTTCTCATTTTTATCTCAAGTGGGCAGCCTTAATATCAGTCCAGGGGGTGCATTCAAATTAATCTCCAGCACAATTAGGTGATATATAACTCATCGATCCAAGAAAATAAATGATAAACCACTGAAAATATAACTGATATCTATCTCTCTTACATCTTTGAGACATATAAATGTCATCAATGAAAACGTCATAAAAAAATAATCTCTTCAGAATCAATAGAAAATTCTTTAAAAACACGGGCCCATTGATGTAACTAACTGTTACAGAACAGAATGAAGACATCCAGCACTTCAAGGGTCTGGATATCAAGAGTCAAAAGTCACCAGAGAATTAGTGAAGGATCCATAAAACAAAAAAGACTACTCCATAAAGTATATCTATTTCTCAAAAGACTGGAGTGTCATGACTGAGAAGACTTACTTTGAAACTGCCAAGGTTGTAACAGAGGCTGGCTCTGTGTTATCTCTCCGGTCATATGCCGTGTGCATGGTTAGCTTGCTGCGGAAGACCAGCTGGCAGGCCCACTTCATTCCTGAGGAAAACCCATCAAATTTATTGGACATCTGTATACTGATGATGATTGTAAATATATGAATTACAATACTAATCCCAATGGCAAAAGAAACAACAATATACAAAATAGGTTATCTTTCAGCAAAATAATTTTGTGTGTAATAGCTTTCTCTGCCATTTCATCAAAACAATAGAGTATTTTGTCATTCAGTCATGCTTTTAAATTAACTATAAGAAGTAGAAGTAACATTAAAGCTTTAACATAGCTACTGCAATACCTATAACATTGTCATTTTCTTGCTTGATATCTATGACTTTTCATTTAACCCTATATTGTTGTGCTTTCCCTCCAAGACTTTCCTAGTCAAGCCTCTTACTCTAATCTTGTATTTTCTTCATCTTTTTTCTTTCTTCTCTTCCTTGGTCTTCTCTATCCTTTCTTTCACTCCTCTCTCCTCCTTTTATCTCGTCTCACCTTACCTCCCTTTACCTTGCCTCGTCTCATCTCTTCTTGTCTCTTCTTGTCTTGCCTTGTCTCGTCTCATCTCGTCTTCTCTTCTCTTTTTGCCTTTTTTAGCCCTTTACATACCTATATTATAATTAATATCTAGCTCCTTTGCTCCTCCTACCTCCTTTGCTTACCTCTTCCTTCTCCTCCTCCTATCCTCCTACCCTTACCTGGCATAAGGGGGTTTCTTGGCAGTTTCTTCTTGGCCTCTTGCACTGCTGTCTGCTGGCTCTGGGCCTCGCGCACCTCTGAGTCCGAAATGAGGACAAAGGCATCACTGTCTGCGAGGCTTGTCTCACTCTTGCTGGTCTGGAGCCGGTGGTCTGGTCCACGCTGACCCTCGTGCGCCACACCCCTCTCGATGGTGCTTATGGCTCTGGCCACGCCTGGAATGGTGGTCAGTAGAAGTGGTTTTACATTTAGAAAGAACCAGAGGGTATAATCAGAAGATTGCAGATTAAAACATCAACAAAGAATTTCTACATAGAAAAGAAAAACCAGAGTAACATGCAACAAGAGAGCCAAACCCAGAAAGTGCAACCCACACACCTTGCGGATAATTGGAACTCCTTCTCAAGACAATGTCGTCCTGAGCCTCAAGCGACTGCGACTGAGAAGTTTCTATGCTCGGCGTGCTGATGGTGGAGATGGACACCGCAACTTGCCGGTGCAGAGGTCTCTTTTCCTTGCCTAATTTCTCTGGACTATGCTCCTACAACGCATAGGAAAAATTAAACAATTCTATACTCAGATGTCATGAACTTTAAAAACACAATAATCAGCTTAAATTGTTCAACATACAGACAAATACAAAAAATATGTATGTTTATATCTATTTATGAATGTATATATATTCACAAATGTTTACTATTTGTCAGCAATTTAGGAAAATAAATAGATGGATACTGACAGATAGAGATAAATAGATAGATACAAATAAGTATATACATATGAATAGACATATATGAATAGCACAGATAGATACGCATAAACATAGACAGAGAGATAGACAGGTAAGCTATACAGATATAGATATAAATAAATAATGATATAGACAGAAGGCAAAAACCTACCGTCGTCTCCACAACAATCTCCTCCTCGCTGGTAGCCAGTTTGGTCGGATCGGCAGACACAACAGTATACGAATCCAGATCTACTGTGCCCATGTCCTCGGAGGCCTCCGCCTTGTCGCTCTCTTCTACGTCACTCTCTCCCTCCTCAGACAGGCTGCTCTCGCTCACGCTCTTGGTCAACAGGGCTGAGGTGGAAGAAGCGACATCAATTCAAGGGTGATTAAAAGAAACACTTTCCAAAGGCAGGACTTAAAATGTATGGTGGAGGAAAGGGGGAAGGGGGGGGGGAGGAGAGGGGAGGAGGAGGGGGGGAGGGGAGGAGGAGGGGGGGAGGAGGGGGAGGGGGGAGGAGGAGAGGAGAGGGGGGGAGGAGGGGAGGAGGAGGGGGGAGGAGGGGGGAGGAGGGGGAAGACAATGACAAAGGGGAGGAAAGGAGGAGGAGGCAAAGAAGAGGTGAAAGAAAAATGAAATCCAAAAAAAAAATGTATAAAGTATGATTTCTTTTATTTATTAATTTATATTTTTACCTATATGGCATGTTTCCAGCATCAATGGGGTCATGTATATATATTTTCCTCCATTTCAATTTTTCAAAGAGGTTTTAAGCTAAGCAAGCACCATCCTAAACATTTGTACATCAAGTGTATAACCCGTTAACGACGGGTGACAAAATATCACATCAAGTGGTGGCAGAGTCAGCCGCTGGGGACGAGATATTTCGTTGTGGCTATCCTCCTGGTCAGCGCACCAGGTGATCAGGCATATAGCGCTTGGCCGCGGCCAGTGTAGGTGAGAATCCCGAGGTGTTGGGTTTATCCGTTTGAACTATCCCAGCGTTTTGACCATTTAGATCCAAAATAGTCCCGTCGTTAATGGGTTAATAATTTGCATTTCAAATACAACAATGTTCAAATCATTCATGAATTAAACCATCATCTAGTTACCTTCATATAGTGTCAAGTAGCATCTTTTCTATAATGTGTGAGGAAAGGATTCTTTGCCATAGCTTGATGTTCTATTTAAATAATATCTGATATTTATAATTTTTAACATAGACAATATTAGTAGTAGCAGCAGTTGTTTTAATATCAACATTGATTTAAAAGCCTTAAAATCTCATTATCACCTTGATTAAAAGTTAGCTTATCTAACATGTATTTTCTTTTAAAACCCTCACATCTTGATCAACCTTTCTGAGACGGGCCACATCATAAGATGTTTGACCTGGGAGAGGCATCTTAAGATGTTATGTTTTCTACTATTTTCTAGACTTATGATATGATATATGAGTCTAAATATGATAAAAAAGTAAAGTGATATTGATTGGCATTTGGTATGATGGAATAAGTAGCATCTATTTTACACAAAAATAATTCAATGTGACAGTGCTCCGGCCCCATGAAAAATGCCTGTCATGGAAGAGTTAAAAAAAAACAAAAAAAAATGCACATTGCTAACTAGAAATTCCCTCAACCTCTTCCCCAAACCTCAAGCTAGCCCAACCCCTATCCCGACCCTTTTCCCAAACACCCACCCCAGGCCTCCTCTTTTGCAGCCTACTCACCCCCAGCTGCACCTGCCCCATTCCTGCTGCCCTAGCTCACCTGGGGGGAAGTCCTCTACAGTGGACAATCGGCGGACCAGCTCATTGGCACGTGCTGAGCGCCCGGGCTGGAGAGGGTGGGTGGGAGATCGGCCAGAGGGAGATTTGGGGGATTTAGAGCCCTTACTTCCGCC
>NW_028234444.1:19062294-19092294 GCF_977035675.1 Penaeus japonicus | reverse complement strand
ATTTCTACTAGTGTAAAGTACACTAATCATAGAAAGAACAAATTGGTTTCCATTGTAAATAACTAATTTTAAGAGGGCATCTATTTCAGCTTATGATTTTCTAAAATTCTCTCCAGAATGACACTCTACGGGGGAATGGTCAATTAGGAACCAATATCTTCAGCCTGATAATAGGAGCTGAATGTTTTTAAAAACAAAAACATGGGCCTCTTAACCTGACCTTAACTTTATCTATAACCTGCAATCTCAACCATGAGTTTATGTTAGTACGCAAATCATGAAATATACAAAGATCCATCAGTCCTCCCGTACATGACTTTCTGACCCCACAACTCACCGTCTGCTCATTAATGGCAAGCGCTGCCACAGGGGCCTCATGAGGGATCAGTTGCCTCACAAAAGCCTTCCTTGCCAAGTCCCAGATGATGGCAGAGCGATCTCTTGATCCCGACACCAAGAGGCCATATGCACTACTCGCTGCCAGGCATGTAATGCCATCACTGTGCCCATAGAGTGATTTCTTGTGGACTAATTGACGCTTGATGATTTCGTAAACATTCACCACCTGTAGTGAGGAAAGATAATTACAGGGAGTTCTGAAAATGGGCTGCACTTTGTTTGCCTCAGTGCAACTGACAGCTACCCTCTAAACAAATAATCAACAAAGAAAGTTCAGTGACAGAAACAGCTTGTCTCTCCAAGACCCAATTTAGGGTCTTGGAGGTATTCATATAATATATGCATAAAAATCTGAAGCAAGATACTCATACCCATAATACAGAGCAGACCCCTTTTCACAACTTGTACTGATGAAATTCTCAAACCTAACATAATACTGTGTTCAAACTTAAAAACACCCATAAAATAAAGCTTGGCATAATTCTTTACCGTAGAAGTCCCTGCAGTTATTATAGTCTTGTTGTTGGGGCAAACCGCAGCTAAAATCTCTCCATTCTGAGGAGTTTCGCTCACTAAAACTGCACGCTCACTTTCATAACCACCAATACGAAGGCTGAAAAAAATAATAACAAATAAGTAGAATGCACAAAAAATTTAATCACAAAACAACCAAAATACTCTTTTAAATTCAACATAAAGGGACCAAAAAGATATAAACAAATGAAAATGAAACAATGCAGAATATCATAAAGATGATAATAAAATCCCAAAGATAATAGTCATTTGTTGGAAAACCAAAGGAAATAATGCAAGGAATATACTTGCCTCTGATCTGCGAATCCCCAAGCCAAGTATCGTTGGTACGTTGGAGGGATCAACGTCTTGTTCTGCTCTACGGCAAGGATGACCTTGTCTTGCGCAATGATCTGTCCCACAGCCCCCTTCACTTCTGCGGGGATATCGGTAAATTACTGTTTATCATGCTATGGCAATCATTATAAACTGAAATATGGCACAAACCATTGCCAAAAATCTAAAGAAAATCAGAAATAAAATAAATCATATCATTACTGTTCCAAAAAGAACTTGAGTTAGCTATTTCTATGGCATCCTGACATTTACCCAGAATGACACAAAACATAGAAGTTTTTACAAAAATTACACTAGTGAAATATAGGCTAACCTTTAACTGGCTGCATGGTAGGCCTGAGGTTATCTAAATTCTGATAATAGACTTTTTCGAGTGGCGTGACTGAGGGAGCCTGAGAGAGCGGCCCGCCATCAATCAGCGAGGTACGCTGGCCTGAGAGCTTCTTACAAGGATGAGGCTTGCGGAAGAGCTGTTTGGGGATCTGGCCGAAGTTGTTGATGAAGCCGATGGTTGCATTCTTTTTCAGGGGGTCATCAATGCTGTGGAGACACATGTTTCATCAAGCTATATTAGATACAGGAAGCCTTACTATTACCTTTAGTTTTTTAAATATTTACCTAAAAAGAAATAACAAATCTCAAAAAATAAAGTTACTTTGCATCATCTGACAAATTAAACAATTCCTTTTAAGAAAATTATTATCCCTTTCTCCTTAACCTACTATTCCATTACCTGTAAATATCCACATTTCCCTCATAGAAGAGGTGATGGAAGACATTAACAGCCTCAACTGCAGGCTGTCCTTGCTGCTTGTACCCAAATATCAGGTCGATCCATTCGTGCAAGTGTGCCGAGACATAGTCACACTCCAGGGCTGCTCTGTGTAAACGAATGAATTCCCGTGCATCTCCTTTAGCCCATGGGGGGAGCACAACATCGTCTAACTGTGTGCCACTCTGCTTACAACCTACAAAAGAAATTTGGATAGTTTTAATCAGTGAAATTTAATGACATTCTAATGTGAATAGAGCAATGTGACTGGAGTAGTTTTTCAGTATAAATGATAATACTGTACAGTGGAATACCAAATGCAATATCATATAACAAAATGTACGAAAAAAAAAATTAGTTTCTCAACATGATAAATGAGATTTGTTGGAAAATCTGCAACAAAAACTGATGGTTACATATGCTTCTTCAACTAATAATCCTTACCATATGTATGATCAAGACCCTAGGAAAGAAAGAAACAAAAACTTTACCACTCACCTAAGTCAAACCTATTGGAATTGATGAGGAATTCTGGTAAATAGAAGAACTCGGGAATGAGTTCCTTGACGTCAGCCATGTTGTTACGTGAGGCAGAGTGCCATGCCTCCTTCATGCTGTGGAACATGCGGTCAGCCAAGTCAAAGTGGCCACCCTGGAAAAACACCCAAGAGTTGAAGGTAAATGTTATGCAATCACATTTTAAAAAGCAATCACTAGCAAATAAAGTTTGAACTTTGTAAACTGTTACAAATAAACAAGTCTAGTCTACATATCTTTGACAGCCAAAGAAATAAAAACTCAGAAATGTTTTTGACGGGATTCAAGTAATCACAGATGAAAACTATGAACAATACAATGATATCCTCTTCATGTTTTGGGATTCAAATAACCTGTTGAACAATACACTGACACTGAATATTATAAACTTATAACTAATAGCAAAAGTTGCTAGCAGCCACAGAGAAAAAAAACAGAATCCTTCCACAATATCCCTCAAACCTGTGGTGGAAGAGAGAGGGAAATGAAGTTGTGGTGAAAAAAAAACATCAGCATTTGTCAGATATTTACCTGTAACCTGAGAAAGTGTTGGGTGAAGGGCTCCATGCGGACGAGGTAGGAAGAGACAATCATGGCTGAGGAGTAGTGGGTGCCGTAGTGGTAGGGCGGAGTCTCGCCCGATGGGTCATCCCACTCCCGGTAGCGCTTTGCAAATTGCTCCAGCCTCTCGGGGGTCTGTATGAAGTGCCACGGCGTGGGTGAGTTCAGAGATCAGATACTGACAACATTTGTTTATCTTACACATTTTTTCTTCAAAATTATACAGGAAACTCAGATAAATTCAGATAAATTAGAAAAAGGATGAAAAGGCAGTAGTAAGAGAAGAAAATATGAGAGAAAAGTAGAAAAAATACCAAAAAGAAAATACAACCAAACGGAATATGAAAAAGGTATCAAAAAATGATAAAAAATCCAAAGAAATGGACATAAGAAGAAAAGAGAAAGGAAAAACAGAGAAAAAGAAATGCCCTGACCTGCGCCCCCATAGGTTTGGAGAGATCCCTGAAGGTAGTGGAGCTCGTCAAGTCCAGTTCCTCAGCCGCATAGTCAGCCAGGACCCAGGGGAAAATTGGGTACTGCATCAGGTCATTGTACGACCTCCCGGCCAGCGTGTTCAGGTGCATTAGATACTGGAAATTGCTGATTTCACCACGCTGGAAATTAGTGTGTCAATTACTTTCAATGAAGTGGCTTGATCTATCTGAAAAATCCTCAAGATTCCCCCATTATAGAAGGTTTATCAAAACTCTCTGAAACATAGAAATATTCTTCCCCTTCCACTCTACACCATCAATACTCACATTACAATCCACTTTCTAGAAAATGTAACTTACCACCCATCTGTGTGTAACTGAAGTTTCCCCAATTATCGACGAGAACAGACCTCCAGCCTGCTCCACACTCGCTGACCGTCTTTGGCCTTCAACTGATTGCTGAGCATTGTCTGCCAGGCCAGTGCAGACCACCATCAGTCTGGAAAATAATGATTTCTACAATTGCTTCCTCTGTTTGAGTAAATATGTTTAGGTTCTAAATAGTTTATGTTCTATGAACCTGGTTTGTTTAACCCATTCACGCCGGGTGACGTGATAGCACGTATTGTGGTTTTCGCGTCAGACGCCCTGGACGTGCTATGAGGGGAAGCCGCGCGCTCGGGTAGAGCGAGCGGGCAACCGAGGCTCGCGGCTTGTGCGCCCGAGAATCTCGAGGCGTTAGACTTATGCGTTCGAGAACCCCGGTATTGCGACCGCGCAAAGCCGGAACTGCCCCGGCGTGAATGGGTTAAGAGGCTTTGCATAAATTACTAATAACCCTTTTACTGCACTTTTTGTCAACTGACAATCTTCAATGAAAAACTGCTTGGTTAACTCTTCCACTACAGGCATTTTTCTTATTTTTCATAGGATGAGATCACTTTCACATTGCATTTTTTTTTCAAAATACAAGCTGGTTACTCCTTTAATTGTGTAACTTATGCATCATACCAAATGCTAATTAGTATCACTTTAGGCTCACATTTAATCCATAAGTCACAGAAATAACAGAAAACACAGATCTAAAAGTACCCAGCCTAGGCCGAACATCTTATGGATTAACAATGCATGTTCCAAGAAGTTATATTACAGACTTTAATGAAGAAATAAATATAAAGAGATATGTAATAATAGAACAAAAGACAGAGAAATCAACTACTGACCTCTGATATATCTTATTACGAAGTTTTCTTGGTAAGGCAAGTAAGTAGTTTCTGCCATCAGAAGAGAAAATCTCAAGAGCAATGGGCTGAAGTAAGTATCTGAAAATGAGAGAAGAAGGAACTTACATCATATGACACCAAGGACATAGCCACTGACAGCACAACACGTGTAGCAATTTAAAATATATAACTAAAGTATCTTTAATGTTACATTTACTCTTTAAACATCTTGCAATTCAAACTGTCTAACCAATGTCATCAAACAATGAATATCTCATTCCATAACGATTAAACTTTGCTAAATTCACCTTCTCTGGTGCACTTCTCGGATTTCATCGTAATGGAATTTGGAACATGCATGGTGCTCCAGGCTGGTCATGGGGTTAGTCGAAGGGATGATGGGCTCATGCGTCCCCTCAGGCAGCGAGGCAATGTCCCTGATCTCCCGGCACTTGAGGAGGGTGAAGCCATCTACAATGTAGAAGTGCTCGCGCCCAAAGAGCAACAACCCCTCAATGGTGTCCAATCCCTGAATCCTCGCACATCTGAACATGTGGCTGATCTGGGGTGACATAAGGATAGTGAAATTATAACTAAAACTTTCGTTTTTACAATAGCAGTATGCTAATCATTGATCTATTATCATGAGATTAGTATAATGATAGGCATGTCATCTGGAAAGCACTTTTGCAATAAAAAAAAATCAGGATACATAATACATTCTAAATTCAAAAAATGTAATTACAAATGCACCAATTATGCATCTCTTACTCACTATAGCAGCATCAAACAACAAGTAAGAGTAACATCATCAATAACAGAATAGATATGTACAGAGAGAGAGACAGAATTTTTTTTCCAATGCTACCAATTAACTCATAGCACACACACATCAAGCTATAACCCCAATCTATTACCTTTTCACCATAGTCTAACAGCCTTAGGAGAGTCTGATTGTCGGGATTTTGGGAGTCATCTGTGGGTGTGTTGGAATCCTGGCCCACCATTTCACCAATGTCTAGGGTGTCCCCTTCATCTTCCGCCTCAGAAGCTGCTCGGTTGTTTAGGCCTCCACTCTTCACTATGGCGCCTTGTAACCCTTGGACATCTAGTATGAGGCAAAGTTTCATTGCATCATTAGCAAGAATCATAATATTCCATTCATTTTTTTTTTTTACAAATGCATAAAATTTGGCACATTCATAAATTTATTGAAAATGCACCACATTCTTTTTTTATTTCTTAAAATTCTGTTAATAAGAAATATATATTAAACTAAATATCTTTTGTCAACTCTTTTCATTTAGTCCACAATCTTTTTCTAAACTAGGTTCATGGTTGACAGCCTGGATTCTAAACAAACTCCTCTCAAAGTTCCTACCTATATCAGACACTTCTCTTCCAGCAAAGCTCTCATTTTCAAGGTTAGTTGTCTCCTCCTCAATGACAGGTTCCCTTTCATGCACCTCAAGATCTGTCAGACCCTCAGGACGTCGTCTCTCTGCATACTCCTTGCTATCGAAGCTCGAGGCCACTTTGTACTTAAGGTGACGCTACGGATGGATAGACAGATGAGCATTCACAACTGGATGACACCAAGTGTGTAAATGGTTTTCTATGGTCTGAAGATATAATGGCAAATCAACACCACTTAAGCATTTAATGTGACCATAACCAGAAGATCATGACCTGGCATGTGACAGTGTGCAAGTGATTTGCAATGCTGGAAGAAATACTTTTAAAAAGTCATCTTATTATCTAATAGCTCACATTTTCATAGTTCTCTGTTTGGGGTTTGAAAGGATAGTGCTTGTAGAAGTGGCGGTTATGGACCATCTTCTTCCTCATGCGACAAGGGCCTTCAGTCGCATCTAGGATCCATTTATCGAGGCGTGAGCCCTTCATGGGACCCCAGAGCCCTCGCTCCCTTGTCAGCTCCCTCTCACATCTCTCCCATGACTCCCACACATAGCTTGCCATGTGTTTCTGTTTCTGCAATAGGAAGTCCACTTTAGTACGTCTTTCAAAAGTAACAGCATTCATAAGCCTTCTATAGGTATTCACATAGAGCTTACCTGCAAGTACTGCCTGTGTTGCAAGTCCACTAGATCCCCAATGATGGAGATATGGGTGAAAGTGGCCATCTGCACGTCTGACATTGGCATGTTGATTTTGCGAGTGACAATGCTGTCTTCTCTTCGTCCCTTTGTCCTTGATGCCAGTCTCGTCAGGCCCCCAGTTACCTTCTGCAGCTTCTGCATACAGTAAATTTGATTATGAGAATATGCATGATAACTCTAAGATACATAAAAAAAAATGAAAATATCAGTACATGAGGACTGCCTATAATCTAGTAGGAGCCATCAACAGACAAAAAGAGACAAGGCAAAAAAAATCCAAAAGTATAAAAAAAAATTACATTTATATAAACAATTACTCAAGTCAAAATATAAAACAAAATCGAATGGGGTTTTACTCACATTTGTGACACTTTGTATTTGTGTTGGAATCTCCCAAGGTAGCCTATAGGACTGCTTCTTTTCCCCCTCTAGGAAGGCTAACCAGAGTTTGTGTGAGGCCTCATTGACGAGGTCACGCACACTTGAGAGCTCTGGAGCCTTCCCACTTCCAGCACTCAGTGACACTTTGTACACCTAAAACCAGATAAAAATGTTCATCAATCAGGACTTTAGCACATCACACCTATGGAACACAGAAATGCTCTTGCACATATATACAATGACTTACATGCAAAAATATTTTAAACTAGAAAACAACAATGTGCATTAATAACCTCTTCAATAGCAGGCTTCTTGGTGATGTAGAGTTCTTCCCAAACTCTTGTTGCAGCTGTGGCCATTAGGTTGTGACTTTGTGTGGCCGTGGCTTCTGCAAAGTCACGTCCAGTTCCCCCAGTTGTAGGGGGTTTGGCAGCAGCTTCACACTTTGTCTCAGCAACATCAACGCCTTCCTCTATCACCACTGGATTCACATGCCACACTGAGCGGTTGGTGGTGTCAGTGCTGGAAAAGAGGAAGCTTTAGAGGTCTAAAGCATGAAAAAGTTCAAAGAATGAAGTGTATTTGGCACATTCTTTTTTGTTTAATACAGAAACTTTGTAGTTAAGCACATTGATACTCACCACCTTTGTTGAAAAAAATGACTGAACATTTGATAAATGCAAAATTGAGAAATATAAAATGTATGTGTACCAACACATATTATGATTTCAGTCCTTCATCAATACACATAATAATCAAGCAAAAGAACTATGACAAAAAATAAAATGTAAAAACAGAAATCTCCATTCAAGAATCTCAGAATATCTAGCTTAGACTTGCAAAATTCCAGACCAGTCACTGCTACCCACTTGATCTTGATGTCTGCAGTGAGTTGCAACAAGCAGTAGGTGAGGCAGGCAACAAATTCAGGCTCATGGTTCCCTGCACCAAACACGACACTTCTGCAGGACGAGAGGGGAAGGAAAAATTTACAAAATGAAAAAAGGTAAGAAAAAAAAAAAGCAGCAGCACAGAAGTTACCACTTAGTGATAGATGTGGCCTTTCAAAGCAAAGAATCACAGAAAAAGAGAAAAGAAAAGACAGGAGATTCACAGTCTCTAAAAAAACTTGCCTGTGGGTTGTTAACTTGTGAAGTGCTTCCAGGATCGACATTTGTGACGCAATGGAGTCAGCTGGCCTTGAGAGCAGGTAAAGAATAGTTCGGTTGAGGCAGTGGTAAATGGACTCCAGGTTGATGCCAGATGCACGGCGTTTGGCTTGTGAGATGAGTTTGATGATGAAGTCGAACACCTCGTGGGGGTCCTTGTTGAATACACCTGAGAGTAATAATGCATGAATTAAAAAGAAGGTGTCCTTATATGAAATGATAATATCAATACAATTGGGATCTGCAAAATGAATTTAATATAGACCTTTTTCTCTTTCTCTTGCATTATCCCTACTTGGCATATTTCCATAGCAATAATTAACAATCACATGAAAATTAACAATATCAAAAGTATTTTGTGTATGTATAAACATCTATGTATACATATATATATTTAGATTTGTGTATGTATATGAGTGAGTATATATGGATAAATAGACAGATAGACAGATAGATAGATAGATAGATAGTTAAATGGTTAGATAAACAGATATAGATATAGATATAGATATAGATATAGATATAGATATAGATATAGATATAGATATAGATATAGATATAGATATAGATATAGATATAGATATAGATATAGATATAGATATAGATATAGATATAGATATAGATATAGATACAGATATAGATACAGATACAGATACAGATACAGATACAGATACAGATACAGATACAGATACAGATATAGATATAGATACAGATATAGATACAGATACAGATATAGATACAGATATTGATATAGACATAGATGTAAATGTAGATATGTACATTATGTATATGTATATTATGTATATGTATATTATGTATATGTATATTATGTATATGTACATATATGTATATATAAATTTCTCATATTTTCAGTGACAAAGGGATGGAGGAATATTTTACACATAATAACCAATGTCTTGGCTAATACAAGCCACCAGGAGGATTCAAACCAGATCAGATGCATAATAATACTCAAACAGTCAAAAATGCAATGTTCTTTCTATAAGAAATCATTAGAGGTCTTTCGTATTTATCTACATCCGACATAAAAACATAATTTGGAAATATCAAAGCAATTATGAAAGAGTGATATTATATACAAATGTCACACAATCCATCATGAGAGAAGGTACATTGGGAACTAGCACACTGGAAATTATACATGGGTGGTGGTTACGTCCTTCTTATGCCAAGTAAAAATCGGAGTTGGGCCATATGATACATGTGATATTTTTCTAAGTATATATGAGCATGAAACCACCAAAAACTCAAAACAGTGCAAATGACACCCCATCTCCCATCTGAGGGATATTCCCTTTATTTAGTCCAGCTCGACTCCAACTCCTATCATATCTTTTCCTTTTTTGACCATTCTTTCATCCCTCTTGTTCTCCTCTTCTTATTTTTCTCACTCTTCCTCCTTTCTCTCTGCCATTCTCTTTTTCCCTTTTTTCTACTCTCCCTATTCCTACTATACTCTGCCTATACACTTTTCTCTGTAATTTTACTGTTCTTATTACATCTATTCTTAATTTTCTGCTTGCACCTCCTCACCTGCCCAGAGTTTGTCCACAATCCTTGCTGCAAGATAGAAGACATTGGGTGCAATGTGCTGGATGGATCCTCCTGCCACTACCGGCAGGGCGGCTCCTTCCCCAATAAGGATATCCGCATCCAGCAGATGTTCCATGAGGGTCCCAAGCAACTGCGTCTGGAACTCGCACACCTGAGCCACGCTGCTGTTCTCTGGGGTAGCCTGATGTGGAATGGCAAGTTTAAGGAGAAATCAAAAGAGATCCTGAATACAACCAAATACACAAACTATAAGCTAGGGGAAAAAATACACCCAGGTGCCATGCTCTACACATCTGGGTACAATCAATCTAATTGGCCTGCGAGAAAATTTAAGCCCACAAAAACATAACCCTTTTCAGACATACCTCCAACAACAGGTCAATGGTGTGAGGGCCTTTGCTTGCTGGTGGAAGAGACAGCGAGTCAACAACAAGGTTCTTCAGGAAATCCATAACCTGTTTCTTAGCTGGATGGTTTGTGAGACTTCCATCTGACTCGCACTTCACTATCACTACATCCCCACTAGTTATGAACTGAAAAAACATCAGGAATGGAAATTAATAAGTTTAGTGGTAATACAGAATAGAAATTAATTGTGTTCACATGCTTGTGTGTGAGTAGTGTCCCAGTATGCTATGTGCTCATCTGGCTGTTATTATCATACATATACCATTGCAGAGGTATACAAGCCTGTAAGTATATTACTGTGTTGGTCCAATCTTACAAATAAGCACAAAAATATAGTAATCAAAACATTTTTTTTCTAAACTATAATGAAGATATCTCTTTACATCAAGTGAAACCCTAGTGCCAAACCCTCAAATCACCTTCTCATCATCAGGAGAAGTCAGACTGGGGGGCTCAGAAGCGCCTGTGTAAGGGAAAAGTGTCGAGGCCAGAGCTGCAAGGACATCTCCAGACAGGAAGACAGGGAGGAAGTCCCCGTTCTGCTGGTAGAGGAATCGCAGGAACTGGATGAGGGTGACTGGGTAGCTCTGCAGCCAGTCGGGAAGCTCCTTTCTGCAAGGGAGTAATGGGGGCTCTCTCTTAGAGTGGGGAACCCTTGGCTGAACCATCAAAAAGTTAAGATGATGATAGAATAAAAATAAGTAAAATGAGGAAAAAATCTTACTTATCCCATGAATCTAATATAGAAAACTACTGGAATAGACCTAACACAAAACTTGACAGAATACAATCCATAACAACATTTGACTAATCAAAACACTTATTTTGTTTTAATTAATAAGCTTTTTGACAATTTTTTAAATCATAACTTTTACAACCTAACAAAAACAAAGCACAGACATGCATTTCTTATGTATTATAAAACCATAAAAGAATAAAAGTTTCCCATGAAATTCATACATTCCTGAATACAAATAAAGTTTCAATTTGTGTAAATAATTTATAAAGATTCTTGAAGTGCTAATTTTTTTCTCTTGTTAAAAATAATCATCAAATTCATTACAAGTTTGATTAAACAAGTCACTGCCTCTTCGTCCGGAATTCTTTACTAATAATTACAGTGAGTAAAACCTTACTCCTTCCCAAGAAAATTTGAATTCAAGTACAAAGACCTTACACTATAACTTTTTCACTCTTCACTCACTTACTCTGCCTCTTCCTTTGCACCATTAGCGGAGCAGCTAGTTCTAGATATGTGGCAAGTAAAAATGGGCAAGGTAATGTAGGCTTTTCCAACAACAAACCATGACTGGGGTGCTACATTACACAAAAATATGGTAGAGGCTTATGTAACAATATCCACCTCACAGCACTTCATGGTTCCACAGGAGATAAATTAAGCTCTTAGAAGCAATGCAAAGAAAGATTAGGCAAATAATGCAGTAACATACGTCATGGTTCAAGCTTTCTGTATCCTTTATGCATAAATTTCCATATCATGAAAGCAGCAAGATGCTAACTGAATGGAAGACTATAGCATTAATTTGTAAACAAATTTTGTTAGCAGAAAACTAAGAGCAATTTATTATTACTCCGAACTTCAGTATCTATTTTTCTAACAAATAAGGTAAAAAAAAATCATATATACAATAATAAGAATAATACTAATAAAAATACCAATAATGAAAACAATAACAATAACAATAATAAAAAACAATAACAATAACAATAACAATAACAATAACAATAGCAATAGCAATATCAGTAATAAAGATAAAAATAATAAAAAATATGTAGTAATAGTAATAATAATAATAATAATAATAATAATAATAATAATAATAATAATAATAATAATAATAATAATAATAATAATAATAATAATAATAATAATAATAATAATAATAATAATAATAATAATAATAATAATAATAATAATAAGAATAAGAATAAGAATAAGAATAATAAGAATAAGAATAAGAAGAATGACAATATTTCTGATGATGATGAAGACAATGATAATGAAGATGAACATGAAGATGAACATGAAGATGAAGATGAAGATGAAGAAGATGAAGAAGATGAAGGTGATGATGCAGATGATGATGATGATGATGAAGGTGATGATGCAGATGATGATGATGATGATGATGATGATGATGATGATGATGATGAAGGTGATGATGCAGATGATGATGATGATGATGATGATGATGATGATGATGATGATGATGATGATGATGATGATGATGATGATGATGATGATGATGATGATGATGATGATGATGATGATGATGATGATGATGATGATGATGATGATGATGATGATGATGATGATGATGATGATGATGATCATCATCATCATCATCATCATCATCATCATCATCATTATCATTATTATTATCATTATTGTTGTTATCATTGATATTATTATTATTGTTATTATTATCATTATCATAATTAAAATGACAATGATACAATGATACAATGATGACGATGACAATGACAATGACAATGACAATGGTAGTGACAATGGTAATGGTTGTAACAGTAACAGTAACAGTAATAGTAATTTGTAATAGTAATAGTAATAATAATAGTAATAGTAATAGTAATAGTAATAGTAATAGTAATAGTAATAGTAATAGTAATAGTAATAGTAATAGTAATAGTAATAGTAATAGTAATAGTAATAGTAATAGTAATAGTAATAGTAATAGTAATAGTAATAGTAATAGTAATAGTAATAGTAATAGTAATGATAATGATAATGATAATGATAATGATAATGATAATGATAATGATAATGATAATGACAACAATAACAATAATAATATCAATAACAATAATATCAAGAATAAAAAAGAAAACAGTTCATGCCTTAAAGAGAGTTCTCCATTTCATAAATCAACTCACAACATAATAATAAGAGAAAACAAAAACAAAAACAAAAAAGGACCGCCCTCACAATAAAAACAAAAAAAATTAAAAAAAGGGGGGGGGGGGCAAAAAAAATTAAGGCTAAACCATAACTAAACAAAAGGCCAGAAGACATACGTGGAACCGGCTACAGTGGCAGTTGCTGTAAACTGTCTGCGGGGAAATTAAAAGAAGACGGCAGAAATTAATTTCCGAAGTGGGGAAAGAAAATCACATTCGACTTGTGCATGGAACTAAAAGTTAGTAAAGAATATGGTACAACTAAAGAAAAATGCATTCCAGTGTGAAATTAATGAAAGAGTAAGAATTTGTTGAAGCAATTACATGAAGATTCTACAAATACTTCACACTTGGCAAGTTTCTTCTGTATTTTTTTTTACACAGAAGCAGTTCTCAGGTGTTACAAAAGAAAGCTAATTTTTTAAACTGATCAAGACATTAATAGTATTTAAGCACATAAGTACTGTATTTACAAAAAATATGATAACTATAATTATCATTTCATCATCAGTAAAAATGGCATAAAGTCCATTTTTCCACTGTCAGTTGCAATGGGTAATAAGAAAGCATTTACATAACTGCAACAAACTGACAATTATTATGGACTTATCCCTGCAGATCTGCCTTTGATCCTGCCAGCAAGACTTACCTTAACTGCACTGAAATCTAACACATTTAGAAGATAACAATATGTCCCCAATTCCACTTAAACTTCATTTCCTCTCTCCCTCCTTCTTTCGATCTGATCTCTCACTCCCATTACTATATATCTTGTCTCTTATGACTCTGTATCTCTTTTATATGATCATATCATAAGCAAATATAAATGAGAAGTTTACTCAATCAACATACATGTAACACATTACATCTACAAAAAAATAGTTACATAAAATACAATACAGAATAAAAAACGGTGAATTCAACAACAACAAACGTGCACTCCCTAGGCACTCCCATCATGTCATTCCCACAATGGCACTCCCACTGCGGCTCTCCTGTCACTTACCCCTTGTCCTCCTGGTTCAGCATGGCCCGTACCATGGCCAAGATGGCAATGGCTGCCTCTGGGCACAGGGACACCCTTCCGGAGATGGTGGTCGCACACTGGCTGGCAGGAACGCCAAACACGAAGGTCCATATACTGTCCAAGTCCAACTGTGGACATGAGAGGATCTAAACACAGTTGTCTGAGGTATCCTACCAGAAACCGACTTTGTATTTTTTCTCTCTTTTTCTTTTAAGGAAATAAGCAAAACTGGCTCTAACATCTATAAATAATAATGCAAGTAATCTTTTCTTCTGTAAAAGCACTAAAATAAGTAGAAAAACAAATTTTAAAAAGGGCTAGTGACCAGGATGCATCTAAAATAATGTATAGGTATGATTCTCTTTACGCAATTGAAGATCAAGAAAAAACAAAAGTAAACAAACATCACAAGCAGACAATCATCAAACTCATTCTTTATCTTAAAAAAAGGAGAGAATCATCCCAAACAATATCATAGCAACTAAAGGATAAAAGTAAAAAGGAAGAAAAAAAAGGATAACTGTAAAATAAGATAAACATAAACAAAAAACAAGAAATAATATAACAAATGCCAGCATTCACACCTTTGTGTTGTTCTGCACATTTTTCACAGGCTGGCCAAGCAGTAATGCCAGAAGGAGGTAATAGACTTGTGGCACGTGGATGTGCTGCGGAACGAGCCATGTGATGAGCTGGAAGCCAGGCATATGCCAGGCTTCCTCCCTGATCTCGCTGAGAGACCGCACCACTGAACCCACAGAGTAGCCTGGAAAATAAATCCGGTTGAAAGAGAAAGATCAAAATAATAAAATACGGCTAAATGGAAAACCTCTAACAGACAGGCCAAAGATCACTGCAACACCCCAAAATATGTATATTTTTGATGAATCCAATTATCAAGAAAGCAAGTTTTGCCTCATAAAAATAGTCAAAAGAATTATCAAGAAAGACCAAATATGTATGCATTTTTTATCTACTGACATTGTATTGGGTTGGATGAACATGGATAAAATGGTGGCAAGTGGATGTGCACATAATATCACAGAAACCATCTGTAAAGGGTTTAGGAAGAGGAAGAATTCATAAGGTTTAATACATTGCAAATGATGGACAGGAGAACCCTGAGGAACTCTGAAGATCTGAAAATAGTGATGGTCTATACTACAGAATCTTGACTTGCTAGTATCCTAAACTGCTAACTGCTTTCCAAATTCTCATTTTATTGTGGGATTTTGATAACCATCCACAAATTAAGAACAGACTTTCAAAGGATTCTTTCATCTTCATTCATTCACTGTAATTACTATTCATCTTTGTATCTTATATTTTACCCATTCACACCAGGGCTTATAATTGTGCAATGCTGCTCCCACTGGCTAGATAACAAGTGTATGCTCTGACTAAGCACAAAAACTTTCCCTGGCAATGCCGCGCTGTAACTCCATGAGGTTTTTGTTTTGCTTTACATTATTTTCACAAGTAAATAAAAATGTATCTGTACAAATGGAACCCTGATGATTATTACATATATAACAATGTAAATGCAGATTTTGAGGAAGAGATCATGATGTGATAGAATGCCATCCGGTTGGAGCGAAATATTCATATGACATAATAATACATCATCCAGCACAAATGGTTTAACCAATATCTACAATCTTTTTTTTTTCTACCAATTTTCCATAAATACGGGTATAACTGAGTCCTTTTTGTACTGTATCCTTTTTGTTGTCTTCCATACAAATAAAGGTTAGATCATTAAAAAAAATTACCAGTCCCACTCCAGTGTAGGAAGTTCAACTCACCAAGGACCTGGCCGTACTTATTTGAGGTGACCTGTTGTGCATCTGTCATCCAGCCCCCATTGTGAGAGGCATCCCTGAACTTCTGGAGAATACCAGCATTGGAGAGCAGGGCCACTAGCATGCGCAGTGCAATGAGCACCGTAGAAGGATGTAGGTGTCCCTGGGCAAAGAGCAAGACCCAGTCGAGGCCTAAGACTTTCACGACCTCTTCGCAGAAGCTGAAAGACAAGAAAAGTAGTTTGTTTTTCCTTTGGTCATTAAATAGGAAGAATCTTAAATTGTATATACAGGTTTAAAGGTCTAAAGGTTGCCAATGAGTCACAAGAGTGAAGGAGCAATGCAAGCACTAAAGCAAATACCATGACATGGTAAGCATTTTAGACATGATTTTCTGAAACACCTTTTAAACAGAAAAATCTTGAAGCAACATATACAATAGAGTCTATGTAGTATACACAGCTAACTGATCACACAAATAAATTTCTATTCCACAGTACAACAAATACAAATTATACTCACCCAAGATGTATGGTATTTTTGTTGGAATTGTACATGAGTGTGTGCACAATCTCTAAACATTTGTTCCTCAGCAGAATGTTCCTCATGGAGAGGCTTGAGCTATCTCCATTCTCAAAGCCTTTTTCCTCCGCATTTTTCAGATTGATGTGTTTCTCTGATATGCTCAAGATGGGAAGCGTTGACACAATAAATTGACCAAAACTGCAAGGAAATAAATGCAATCAGTGGGAATTTACCAATGGACATCCAGAATTTCACTTCAAGTATGAACCAGTAATTTTGAGGGTCAACAACTCCTATCCCTAATTCTTCTAACAAACCTTAACAGATCTTGAGGACGTGGGTTGTTGGCAAGCAGCGTTGTGAGCAGTGTGAATATGACGGGCGTACTGGCACATATACTGGCTGTGTTTACGTTTGAGTGATGATTAAAAGATGACGAATTGTTCGAAGATGATGAATTGTTTGATGGGGATGACGAGGCCACTTCTTTGCCCTGCGACTGTTCCCACAACAGGTGCAGAAGTCTCGGCACCAAACGTAGTTGTCTGAAAAAAAACATCTCTCTGTAAGAACTTTCTGCAATAGCTATTATACATCTAAATTCATGCAAATTAACAATATGTTGCAAAGCTTCAACTTTAGATCTTCATATCAGAAACTCTACTTAAAACAAGCCTACAATACATTAATATATATTATCTTTCCATTAAGTTTGACTTCCATTTAGTCTTACAGACGTACAGAATCAAGTGATTCTTTTATCTTCAACTTCAAACTAGCTCAAACTTTCTCTAAAAAAAGAAAAAAAAAGAAAGAAAAAAGTGTGAAACTATAAGAAATATCAGAAAATCACTAAATGACACTCCATTCAAATAAATCATCCCAAACAGGTACCATCAGACCATTGCATGACAGCAATACCAACCTCATTTTGCGGACATTATGCTGTCTTTCCCCAGATTCCCTGGCCAGCTCCACCAAATGCTCCAGGAGAGTGCGAAGCAAGTCACCTGGGGCATCTGCCCACACCTAAGAAGTGGGCAAGAGGGACAATGAAATGACAAGGTAGTGGTAGAGATATAAAATAAGATAACAAGTGTATCAAGCACATACTAATATGATAAGGGAGTGAATCTGACACAAAATAAGATAATAATAATGTGGATAAGACAAATAATATGGTAATAAGGAAGTGGATGAAGCACTAAAACAAGGAAATGAATTAGATGCACAAAAATATAATAAGAATTAGATGCATAATAAAAACAAGGAAATGAATTAGATGCACAAAAATATAATAAGAATTAGACCCATAATAAGTCTATTTGAAACACAATGAGAAAATAAGAAAATGGATATACTAAATGATAATAAGATATCAAAAAAGTGGATGTGACACTCAATCAGATGACAGACAAAGAAGTAAAAATGAGAGACAAGATAACAGGGCAGTGAAAGAGTAGAACAAATGGTTTTGATTAAAAATAAGATAAGATGATTAAATAACAACAAAAATGAATGGAAATTGAAAAAGTAAAAATAAGTAACATTAGATATAGATATATCCCTTTCCTCTCTTTCTTCCATTCCTCTCCCGTTCCCCATCCTTAACCCATTGCGTACGGGTGTCATGACATACATGACGTAGGAGCTTTGGCCTGACGACGGGCGTCATGACGTACACGACGTTCGGGGATTTTGGATCACTGTGCTATTTTATTTTGCTATGAAAAAGGAATGAGTGATGATGGCTACTGCAGTCCTAATTACTATAATTACCGTAATATCGTGCAAGCTTAACGTCCAAAACCTAGATGGCACCACTTTTTTCTAGCACCAGCAGGTGAGAGAGCCTTGAATGGCACCCATCCACGGTCTCTAGCATGCACTGTCTCTATAGAGCGATGGCACACACTAAGTTGATGAACCCTTGCTCTAAAGTACCGCCGATGAAGGATGTGCAGGCAGAACGAGAAGAGGAAGGTGACTCAATCCATACCCAGTGTCTAAAATGTGCTCCTGTGCCAATATGGATGTCTTTCACTGTGGCACTCACAGTCACAAGCACAGGTTTCATTCCTCTTCCCTACCTCTTCTTGTTATCTTTACTGTAGGTGGTTATATGTTTCGTATTCGTTCATGACAGCACAAAAATACGAAAAAATAAAGTTGCCTTTTGTCCTCCCATAAAACAGCAATACTTCTATCACATTGAGTATAAAGAAAATAATGAGCTAATATGGATAACATACTACAATTTTAGTCAACTGCAGCACTGATAGAGCCTGTCATACGGCACATATAAGTCTCTAAACTCAATAAAACACACAAAAAAATAAAACACAAAAACCGCTGTAGTTTTACAATGAATGACTGAAAGAGATTTGGATGCTTCAAATTATATTGCTTCAAGTGGTCTCTCTCTAAAATAAAACCTATCCTGGAGGCTGGGCAAGCAAATTTATCTCCGTCTGCAATGGGTTAACCTTCTTCCCTTTCCTCCCCCCATGCCCCTATCCTCTCTCATCCCTTTCCCAGGTCCTTACCTCCAGGTCACAGAGCAGGTCACTGAATGCAGGCGTGCTGGGAATAGCTGAAGACTCCCTGGCTTCACCTGACCCAGCAAGCGACATGCACAGGTGAAGGATGTGGGAGTTGAGGAGCGACTTCTTCTTGCGGAGGAGGAGAGCGAGTGTCTGGTACCCCAGGCTCTGGTTCATCTCTATTTGTGCTGCAGAAAGAGCGCAAAAAAATGAGCTTTTTTCTCCTTTTCATTCTCTTGTTTGGACATTTATTGAGGGATTTTTTCCCTGCATTTCCTATATTACATCCTATGGTAATGTAAAAAGCAATTTTCACTTTAATGATTTTTTCAACAATGTACCATGCAGCATTTTATATCCAATCTTACATAATGAATATATCATCTTTTATAGGAGCTATAAAAAAAACACACAAACACCAAAGAAACCCCATCATACCTGTCTTGCTCGTCTTGATCACACATGAAAGGGCCTTCACTGATGCATAGAGCGATTCCACATCCTTTGACATGGCAACCAAACCTTGAAAATAAGGATCAGGTTAGGAAACAAGAAAACTGCTCCAAGTTCATTCCATCTTTTCTTTCAACCAGGAACTGTATATTGCAAAGTAAAATAAGATAGCAATCTAAGCCTTATATATCCAACATTTTAAATAAATCTTTGCTGATAATGTTAAAATCAAAATAAAAAAATACCAGAACTATATTTCAACATACACACAGAGTACATCATCAAAAGAGCCACGAATGAGCACGTTACAAAAAGGTGCTGACTCACCCAGAAGGACAGAGCAACCGCCAACGTTATCGAGCATGGCTGCCACGGGCCTGGGACAGAACACCCTGACTCCCAAGTAGCCAATCACAACACCCCCCAGTGACCTCGATGGGCCACTCAGGTGTCCAGCAGAGTTATGAAGGACTCGGATTGGAGTGGCATTTTCGTGTGATGACATCCCCAGCTGAGGGAAGTGAAGGAGAGGTTAGTATGAGACGTACATGTTAATTTCGAGGGAGACATAATTTCTTTATATGTAAAACCATCATTCTACCTACCAGTCAATTGATCTACCTATATTTCTACCGATCTCAATCAATCCACCCCTCTATTTCTTCATCCATTAAGACAGACAGACAGACAGACAGATATAGATATATATATATATATTAGAGATAGATCATTATATAGATAAACGTTACATTTATATAAGTATATAGATTTGCATAAAAATATTCTAAGAACTAATTAATCTACTTCTCTACCTAACCTCCTACTGACACATCAGAACATTTAATTATATTTAGTCTTTAAATATATAAAATCCAAAACAGATGAACAACAGATCAGATGATTATTACAGCAAAGAAATGAACAAAAATCAATTAATTAATTTACAAAAGCAAATTATCACCTGTTTAGCAATGGCTTTGTTATCCACTTTTGAGTACATCTTGCGAATTTTGTTGAGCGTGAGGTGTGAGAGAGTCGAGGCGTTGAGGCCGAATATGACCTTTTCCTCAGGGACAACGGACAGAGTCTGTGGCGTCTGGTTCTCACCTGAAGCTGTTCAGAGGAGAGGCAAAAAGAATTGATGAGCTTTCTAGACATCTGATGATAATCAACTTGTAAATAATAGGATGGCAGGTACCCATCTAATCCATTAGGATCTTCAGCATGAATGTGGGATGTCATGGGGTAACTTACACTGAGCAAAAGTGATAACCTAACCTTTGTGAAGAGAAAATAGTTATTACAGGACTAAGTTATCAGCAATGCACAATCCTATAAACTCCACCTCACCTGGGATCTGTGCAGCTTGGAGACTGCCAGTGTAGTGTGGTCCTAACTGGTGAAGGTGCATCACCATCTGTGGCTGAAGGACATCCTCCACCAAATGACAAGTGCCCTGCTTCCAAACCAGCTTGGAGTGCCGCCTGTATGCAGGTGGCGTACCAATGTAAGCATACACAGAGGAGGCGATAGTGAGGTTGGCTGCTCCTCCCCCTGGGTTCTGGAGTATGTAGTGCAGCTTCTTCTGTGTTACAAGCTGCCCATCGATATAGATGCAAAGTGAGGAGTTCTTGAGCACGGAGCGGCTCAGAGAGACAGCCAGGTGGTGCCACTGTCCCTCTGTCAGCAAGTCAGGGCACCATACTCGGCAACCAAAGTCACCTACCATCTCTGGCTCCCATTCTTTGACAGCTGAAATGAAGAGATACAAATTTAATGCGAACATCAAAATACATAATATATGAAATAATAATTTTGAATCACAAATATAAGTAGTGGCTGAATCTAAAGTAAAATCAACAAATAAATAACAAAATGAAAAACATTAACAAATAACAAGAACTGTAAGAGAGGCCAGATAACTTAGGAAACCTTCAGAGAAATATACCTTGTCCGGGTTGTGGCATATTCGTCTCATGCGTGGACACTATCAAAGCCTTGTCTCTCGCCGAAATGACAATAGATAGGCACACCAAGTGGTGGTCACGGCCAGGGACATGCCGGGCAAGAGTCAACACACGAACACAATGGGGATCAGTCCGGGGGTCACTGTACTTCTCAACACACACCCAGGTGCTATACGTAAGCCCAGTCTGGGGTGGGAAGATTCGGTCTCCTGGAAAATATAAAAAGAAGGCAAATTACTTCTTGTTTATAATAAGTCAGCCCTCTTTCCAAATTTTTAAAAGCAGAAGTTGATCCAGCTTTAGGTTATACTTTTTCAATGTTAATCCACATGAAGTTTTAAAATAAGTATATGTATCTCAATGTGAAAGAGGATAAATATTTTCAATGTCTTCAAAACACAACTGGCATTTTGAAAAGATAATAGGCTCTTCATTTCCAGCTAAGAGAAACATCCATCAAGAATAAATAAGAGGAGTCTTATATCTTATTAACTGTTTCTATTTCAAATACACATCCCATAGTAGTTTGTCTCTCATCTGAATAACACCTCAGCTTTATTCTCCTCTGGCTTCAATGCAGCAATTCAACTTCACTCTCCCGCAACTTACCTGTTCCAATGCCACCAATGACATTGGGCTCCGTGGACGAGAGGGCCGACCCTACCACCGATCCGCCCCCAGCGCTCTGAGGCGCAATGGAGGGGAGGAACAGACAGCCAAAGCCCTCCGCACTCATGTCAAACTCCACAAAGGAAGGATACACAAGCGTTCCTACTCTGTATGACAAAAGCATCAATCTATTAGTTTATTGTATTGCTCTGAAGAAAGGACAGCCTTCCTACTATCAACCTATACAACATGATCTTTCCCTTTTTCCAAAATAAGTATCAAACACATTATAATAGTTCACAGATAAATCAACCACTCTCTGGATTTACTTTTTGCAAGGTATAAAGAGAAAAAAAATACAATGACACAATATGAATAAATCACCTCATATATAATAATAAGTAAGTCATTACAAACAGTAAGATCAAAATATCCTAAAATAAGTTTTAAAAAAAGGGTATTACCTGAAGTCTCTTGGTGTAGTCATCGATACAATTGTCTTTATCCGAGTCAGAGGAACAGGGCCATTGCTTGGCGATTGCCCCTTGCTAATGTCAATTTCGTCCAGGTTCTGGCAGTTCAAAGGATAACCCAGCCTTAAGAAGATCCTAGAATCACAGAAAAATAATGAAAATGATCATTGATAAGCATAATGAGAATTTCTTTGATAAAATTACAAAAAAAATAGGCATCAATCAGATCATCCACTTTATAATCTCCAAAACAAAAAGCTGCATTTCTACAATTCTGGCAAGGAGTTAAGTCTAATACAGATTGAACTTCCTGCATAGCTGCGTAAGCCTCTATCCGCCCGTTTTGCAAATCTACCAAGAAGCATCAATTTGTAGAAAATCCATAAGTAAGTCCTACCTCAGGTCTCTTGGGTGTATGGCTTGGGCAGCTAGCCGTTCAAATATGTACTGGAGTGGTGAGTGTAGCGGATGCTTCTCACTGACAAGAGCCACCGAACATTTGCCTAGGAGGTCTCCTGTTAGACCACCCTCACACATCAGTTGCTGGTTCCTTTCCGTGCGGACTAGGGACTGTAAATCAAGAAGGGGTTTCTACAAATTTCCACTGTGAAAGGGATTTTAGTAGAGACAATGGATTCCCTGATCACAAAATCACAAAAAGAAAAATAGGCACAAATACTTTAAAACCCACAGACTACCTCACACAAACCCACAAATAATAATGATAATAATAACAATAACGATAACAGTACCAGTAACAGTAACAGTACCAGTCACAGTCACAGTCACAGTCACAGTCACAGTCACAGTCACAGTCACAGTCACAGTCACAGTCACAGTCACAGTCACAGTCACAGTCACAGTCACAGTCACAGTCACAGTCACAGTCACAGTCACAGTCACAGTCAGTCACAGTCACAGTCAGTCACTATAATCGTTATTATCATCATAATCATTATAATCGTTATTATCATCATAATCATTATAATAATCATAATAATAAAAATCATTATAATAATCATAACAATAAAAATCATTATAATAATCATCATCATCACAATAATTTTCTAAACATAAACAACTAATTGCATCACATCTTATCCTTGCTTCAACCTCAACTCACTTTGATAAGGTGTGCAGTGTAGAGCTGAAGCATGCATGCTAGCCTGGAGTGTGAGGGGTGCTGTATGGAGGGCAGGAGACGCAGGAGGGCGGTGAGCACTCCAGCGTGGACGATGACAGGCTCGGCTGGAGCAGGACCAAGGTTGAGTCCCCCAACCGGGCGTTTGTTACTTGGGGATATGTCCGTGACTTTGTTCTGTAACGTAGAGGATGAGTAGAATCATGCAATCATCATTTAAACAGCTGTAAGATTATCTCTTTCACAAGAACTGTTCTAAGCACACAATATCTACTTCATACAATCAAAAAGCACAGGGAAGGAAAACAAAGCAAAACACATATCAAATCAAAAAAAATCCTAATAGATTCAAAAGCCGCTAACTGAAAGACATCCAGTTAGAAAAGGATCAAGCAATTCAAACTTACATCACCACCTGATGATGACGTGACAGGAGGTGTGAAGGTTGGGACTGAGGGCTTGTCAAAGGCATCCAGTGCCATGTGGTACATCAGCTGTAGGATTTGCACCACACGCACCAGGGAAACAGGAATCTCAGGAGGTGGCCTGTTGGTTTAGAGCCAGAAGAATATTGAAGGGAGAGGCCAGGTAAGTTAAATCAGATGATGATAATCCCCCTGAGATCTGCCTGTACTTCTTGCACCACTCACAAGAAAATGCTGTATTTTCAACTTCAAGATAACAGAAATCAAAATCTGAAGCTGGACTTTTCTTTGGAATCAGCATTGTCAGCTAGCAAATTTTCAAACTCCAAGGAACCACCACATAATTAAAAATAGAAGCACACACAGACAAATACCCACAATCAAACACAGGTCCCTTTGTCATAAAAGTATACTGTTCAGATATTCAGACTCACATGTACTCTAGTATAGGTGTAGTGAAGATGGTGTGGAAGGTGTTCAGATCAACCCCGTCCGAGGAGCAGTCTTTGACGGCCACAACCTCTGATGACTGGTCCCCCGGTGACCCTTCCCCGGCGTCCTGCAATGTCGTCTCGGTCATGAAGCAACCCAGCAGGCGTAGGGTGTCGCAGAAACTGGTGTAACAGATCTGGTAAAGAAAGAAGGATATTTTACTACATCAGAGCCTGTTCGTTAAATTTTTAGAGACTACTTGAACTTCAATATACACAGAGATCAAGGTCATCAAAATTTTACAAATGCAATATATGGTCATAAAACAAAAACACAATGTTACAAACACTGAGATATATATACAGATAGATGGATATATGGAAAATGGATAGATAGATGGATGGATGGATGGATGGATGGATGGATGGATGGATGGATGGATGGATGGATGGATGGATGGATGGATGGATGGATGGATGGATGGATGGATGGATGGATGGATGGATGGATGGACAGAGACAGACAGACAGACGGATAGACGGACAGACAGGAAAACAGATAAATAGACAAACAAACAGATAGACAGACAGACAGACAGATAGATAGATAGATAGACAGATATAGACATATAAAAGCACTGCTTACCTCCTGATGAAAAAACTTTGCATTGGCTGGTTCATATCTCATGGCGGTGGTGAGCGTGTTGAAAACATTTAACAAGAGCGTGAGAATCTGTCTTGACGGCACGCCATTCCATGCAGGTGGCGTGATATCTCCCAGGCTTCCTTCAAGACTCACGAGGGCACTCATCACGTATACAAAGCCCCCGACTTTACGGAATACAGTTCTCGTGCGGTGAGATTCTTTAAGGCAGACTAGAAGTGACTGAAAGGGAAATTTTGATAGATAAGATAAAAATCTTGATTCAAGAGACAAAAAACAAGAATCATTTAAGCCTGATACAATCCAAAACAAACACACCCTACTACAAGCTCTCATAAAATCTGTGTGAAAACCCCCCCAAAATATCAACCTTGAGGATGTCAGTCTTAAGTTGGAGTTCCGTCGGAGCAGCAGAGTGCAGGAGGCCTAGTAAGGACCCCATATCATCATCACTGCCACTGGCGAGAATCAACTGCTGCATGACACCTGCAAGTTAAAAATAATACTAATAAAAGTTGAAAGTTGACTTTAAAAGACACCAAAGGAATTAAAAATTACAAAATTTACAATCATTTATTATCTATAACATTAATCAACCTCTTGGACAAATGCATTTCTAAAATGTATACCTATAGACAAGAAAACCAACTACTACACAGCTTTCACACACCTAATGCCTGATGACGACATTCAAGGTGGGGCACTAATGCAACCGCACATTTGGCACCACCTGACTCCCTGAAGACCGCAGCGTTCTGACTGTTGGACGCCAAAAGGTGTGTGAGCGCTTCCATCACCAGGAATCCCAGACGTTCTTCTGGAGTCATTCCTTCTGCTGAGGTTATAAAGAAGAAGTTTAGGTCAGACTATTCATCCTTTCGTAGATATATTGAATATTTGGGTCAGATTTTTCCTAGTGGAGATTGTCAATTTCTCATCTAAAAATAAAATCATTCAGTGCAACAATAAAATATCCATAATATATGTTTGGCATGGGTTATGTCAAAAATTCTTATCTAAAATATAAAAACATTCAGTGCAAAAATAAGATGTTTGTCATGGGTTTCCTTTCCCTTTTTACTCTAAGACAATCAACAACTACATGGTGATCCAAATTTAAAACAAACCAATATTTTCAAACTGAAAATTGAACAAAAAACCTGATGGTGTTAAATAGGAATCCCATTGCACAGTTAATTAACAGAAACTTGCATAAAGACGCATCACACAAATAACATTTTAGAAACCCTCTATAAGTAATGTAATTATGTATGGTAAGTTCTAAAAATGACTTCAAAAGTTATGAAGCTAAGCTATGGCATGTATCAAATTAGTTACTAGTTCTGCTAACTACTAAAACAAAATTTGAGTAACTAATACTGAAAACATTAAGGATGATTATATAGCCTGTACCTCTGCAAAAGGTTTTCAATAATGCTAACTTTAATCTATTCTAAAGCTTTTCTCATTTTTCCCTATTATAGCTCTTGAGCTATCTGCATACTGAGACTAAAGTCCATCGCAAAGTTTCTTTAACCCTCTCTGGACGGGTGGTACAGTACTGTACCGCTCAAAAGCCCAGTGGCCGGGCGTCACATTGCCCCGGCAATGTGACATTCAAGGCTAGAACGCCCCCGTCGTGAGTGGGTTAAATACTTTTATAACCATTAACTCTGCTTTCAAGTAAATTCTTTCATCCCTGTCCTGCATCACAATAGGGCAGTCTCAAATCATCAAAGCACCATCACAGCTACAACAAACTTCAACAAACTCAGAAAACAAACCTTTCTTCTCCTCATCCACCTCTGTCCTTCCCTTGAGCAGCTCATGGTAACGAGTGAGACAAGTCACAAACACCTCCAGCATTCCGACCTCACGGTACACGTCCTTGAATACCGAATTATGCCTGTGGGCAAAGAGAAAAATAAAGAAATAAACATGGTGATTCGTTACAGGTACCTGATTATAAGCATTATGAATAAACATGCACATAGGGATAAAGATAAAAGCTTTATCTTACTTGAGAATAGTGAGGAGTGTTGCCATGCAGGTGATGGAACAGGAGAGTGTGTGTTGAGCCTTCAGCAAAATGGAGAGTGAGATCAGCTCTTTGCATGGCACAAAATTCAGCTGGAACACCACGAATTCTAATAGCTGGAAGTATTTCTCCTGGAAAATGACAACAAGGAAAATCAGATTAAAATAATTTCAGGCGAAATATGGTCAAGCACATACATGAATGTCTGGTAAAGAGAATTTTCCATTCTTTTCTCAATGGTACCTTAATAGATTGCTATCCTACAATCTCCCTCCTCCTCCCTTGGCATTATGGCCTGGAAGTCAATGAAGAAAAAGGAAAATTACCTGTATTTCTTTAGGCTTGGTGTGGATCTTCTCAGCAAACGTGGAGAGGGTGTGCTGGGGCTCCAGAATGAAGTAGTTTGCAGAGTCTGAGTGATAGACTGCAGAGATGGCATCCAAAACCACCGAGCAGAGGTGAGAGGTTGTGCCCCGTAGAAATACCGACTGAAGGACGTTGAAGGCTTGTACATTCCTAACGCTTGCACCTAGTACGAGTTAGTGAGTTAGAAACAGCAATCAAATAATAAGAAAATAATAATTAAGAGAAAATAAAATAAAATATTGTCTTTGCAGCTATTATAACATATAAATAAAAGCTGATTATCCACTCATAAATTCCCATAGATATAGAGGATATAATAAAATAAATAAAAGAAATATATTTATGTAAAATTTTTCTCATTCCTATACCTCTCCCTGAAGGTACAGGCAGACTAAAGCCTGGCATGTGGAAAAGAGAGCCAATTGACGCAGTTGACGGCTTGAGTTCAATGTAACCACAATAGGAGAGCGAAGACACAAGCAGGACAAGGTTTCTCAAAGCTTCCCGGCTCTCGTCTGATGTATCTGCCTCTAGTCTGTAAAGAGGGAATGAGATATACACTTGGAATAAGGTGTAGCACAATGAATGTCTCTGTCAGCTTACATCTGGCTGTTTGTCTAACATCAATATCTTAACCCATTCACGACGGGGGCATTCCAGCCTTGCATGTCACAATGCCAGGGCTTTCGAACGCTTAGGCCTAAATCAGTTAAATAACCGACGCCATATCGCGTCCCCAGCGAACAGGCCTAATATGCGCGGTACAATGTTGTACCACCCGTCACGAGAGGGTTAATAAGGACAGTTTACCTTAGAAGGAACTCTGCCAGGAAGGCATAGCCCTGCGAGGATCTGAAGTCATCCAAGAGAATTTGTGACACTTCGGAGGAGTCTTTCAGGAAGCAGAAGACCGTGACGAACATCTCCACAATCTCTAGTGGGGAGAGGTCTTGTCCTCGTTCCATGTTCTCCACGCACAGAGCTACACATCCTTTGTCTGGACAATGGCAGAGGAAAAGATGTCACTCAAAGGTCTTGAGACACTAAAACCCATATTCAATAACATTTGGCATTATAGCTACCCCAAACTATGAAATGGTATACACTAACTATGAATGTAGCTGACAACAGGCTGCGAGAGGCCATGTCTGGAGAGCGTCATGAGGACTTCTGCTGCGCTCTTCCTCCAGAGAGCATTATGCTGCGGACACCAAGACGTGATAGCTGAGAAGAGAAGCGTTAGGTCATCCTTTCTGGCAAGTTCCTCTGCTGGAGCAGCATGGGAGCACAGACGAACCAGAAGCTGTGAACGAGAGCAACAATTAGGGGAATAAAAATAGAAAATAAAATCAATTTATAAATATTCGAAGTTGATACAAAAATCAATGTTAGCTCTAACAAGAACAGCATAGACTTACCTGTACAAAAACCTTTTGCAACAAGATCCTTCTTTCACTGACAGAAAAATCTGTTGCATTGTTGTCTGCCTGGTCTGCCACATTGGTTGTTGGGCTCTCGTACTCAGGAAGGTCAAAGAAGAGGTAGAGGCATTTTACAAGCGTTGATGGGAGGGAAGCAGCCGTCATCACCTAAAATATATGACGAGTTTTGTTGTTATTAGTCTTTATCATAATCACTCCATTTAGTTTTCTACATTAAGGTAAAAATGCACGAGAGAGGCTGGTAATAACTGACTAAATGCAATATCTCTAACTAACCTAATTGTATTTTAAAAGTTAACTTTAACTTGTTAACACCAGGTGACATGACATCACATCATACGGAGGCAGCACTTGTCCACAAGAACATGATGTCATGTCATGGCCTTTTGTACAGTCAACACAACAAGTGATCATGTACACAAAGGGTGACCAAAGCAAGTGTAAACCACAGTCAGATTCGATCCTGCGCGCAGGCGTCTACACACCTCACCTCATAGGTGGACAACACAGACGAACGTCATGAATGATGTGTTAACCCATCTGCCAACACCATCTCAGATGGGGTGATAACAAACCTTATTCTATCGCGGCCGTGAATTTAACAGATAGAATGAAATCTTAGACAAAATTTTGATGTAACCCAAGGTTGAAGTCGATCCTGCGAGCAGGAGTCTACACACCTCACCTCACGGGTGTGTAGACGCC
>NW_028234444.1:19044794-19057294 GCF_977035675.1 Penaeus japonicus | reverse complement strand
CCTTTCATATTCACCCACATCGTACATAACACCCCCTCACCTCTTACCTTCATCACCCTTACTCTTATCCTCACCCTTACCCACACTTCCACCTCACCCTCATCCTCACCCTCCACCTTACCCTCATCCTCCCCCTCCCCCTCCCCCCTTCCCCTTAATTACCCTTACTCAAACCCTCAACCCTTTACCTTACCCTTACCTTGCCCTGACCCTCACCCTTACTCTCACCTTACCCTTACCCTTACCCTCTTGCCCTTACCCTTAACCTTGTAAAACCATCCCTTACTTACCTTATCCTCACCCTTATCCTTACCCTCCCTCAACCTTACCCTTACCCTCACACTCACCCTCACCCTCATCCTCACCCTTACCCATACCCTTACCTTACCCTTACCTACACACACCTTACCCTTACCCTTACCTCAACCTCACCCTACCCTTACCCTTCCACTCCTTACCCTACCTTACCCTTACCCTTACCCTCACCCTCACCCTTACTCTTACCCTCACCCTCACCATTACCCTCACCTTTACTCTTACCCTCACCCTTATCCTTATCCTTACCCTTACCCTTATCCTCACCCTTACCCTTTCCCTCACCCTTACCCCCACCCTCACCTTTAACCTTACCTTTACCCTTACCCTCACCCTTACCCTCACCCTCACCCTCACCCTCACCCTCACCCTCACCCTCACCCTCACCCTCACCCTTACCCTTACCCTCACCCTTACCCTTACCCTTACCCTCACCCTCACCCCCACCCCCACCCTCATCCTCACCCTTTCCCTCACCCTTACCCTTACCCTTACCCTCACCCTTACCCTCACCCTTACCCTTACCCTCACCCTTACCCTTACCCTTACCCTCACCCTTACCCTTACCCTTACCCTTACCCTCACCCTCACCCCCACCCCCACCCTCATCCTCACCCTTTCCCTCTCCCCCACCCTCTCTTACTACTGACATTCTTTAGACACCTTTTAGACCAAATCAACTTGCTCCAGCATAAGGTACTTAAAAATTCATTTCACTTTTAAAACACAAATCACAGGGAAGATGCAATGAAAGAAATATGTATAAAAAAAATAATAATAATAATAAGGAAATACTTAAAGTCCCATTAGATGTTTGTAAAACTTTGTAAGTCCACCTGTGTGTCCACCAACAGATATGACACAAGCAGCGCACGGCACTCTAGTAAGACTAACAGACACCAACCATGTCTCTTCTTGGAAGGACATATTTTGTAGACCTTCCTTGCAATTTATATTTTGTTAAATGAGGAACCACTGCTTGCTCTATCTTGCAAGAATCTAGGTGGTGTAGATCTGTTGGCCTTTGCTGTAACATGTCAGTGGGGTGATCTTCAGATGGTAGGCTTTCCGTCACAGATCACAGCAAATAATTTTTATCCATGATCCATGTATTCTCTTTAACAGACAACAACAAAGAAGAAATGTATTCTCTAAAATATGAGAAAATGGAATAGTAATTGTATAGGATAGGACTGCATTAAATGACGCCAGAGCTCCGCACACTTCAACTACGGCCAACAGATCACTCCCATTGATATTCAGGAAAAACAGAGCCTCGACTGGATCTTTATTTGGAGACAAATCATCAAGGAGGTCGACTAACTCAAAAGCATACAAGGAAGTTTGTTCGTCTTTGCTCTAGTATAAAGAGCGGAGGACTTATCTGTGCCAAGCATATAATTGCTGACTTTGATAAGCAGCTATGGCTTGACATCATATTTCTGTGGTTCAATTTCTCCAACTAATTGTTTTCTTTCATATATGGTTTATGGCTATTACTGTAATCTTTTCTGTCACTACACATATTTATCTTCCAAACATTTGACACAGACATATTCCGAATAAATTACTATCATAATATGAACATGAATGATCCCTTTATTTCCGACCCAACAAAGTGAAACTATACTCAATTTCTAGACCCTGACACTCTCCTATGTTTCAGAAATAGAAAACTAAATAAAGGGTGACATCTGATATGCTTAAAAAACGTAAGATTCTGGTTATTTTTCTCATTAAGTAATTTCTTCATCCATGCATTGATCTTCGCTATTACCCTTATCAAAATTCCGGTCCTTCGCTTCACCTTTCTCGCCGGAGAAGAAAAGGGAGAAAAGAGAACACTGGAAAAGAAGGAATATTACGTCTCGACTTTTTTGACAGCTTCTTGTCATTTCCTCTTCCCATTATCTTATCTATCGTCCAATCTCTCTCTCCCTCTTTCTTCCACCGAGACACAAACTCGTACGAATAATAAAATGAAAACACGAAAGGAAATAAGCATGCCCTCCTCTCCGTCTCCTTCTGTTCACTTTTATCCTCTCTCTCTCTCTCTCTCTCCCTTCCTTCGATCCAGCAAACGCCCACATCAATAACTTTCCCACTTCTCTTCTTCCCTTCTTTCCACTCTCCTCGCCTTCTCTCCCTCTCCCCAATCCTCACACCTTCTTTATCTACCTGGCTCGTGGTGTCCCCGATGTCCTAGACGAGTCCTTGTAGGAATTAGAGCATCATAAATAGTAAAGTCGAGGGCGCGGTGCTCCGCCTTCCGCCGTCATGTTTGTTATGATGGTGAGCGACTGGACCTGCGCGGAGCGAGTGACGATCGCCAAGCGCAGCGGCGACGGAGTGAGGGGAGCGGAGGGAGGCGAGAGGGAAATTACGAGGAGGGAGGGCAGAGGAGGGAGCCAAGAGGAAAATGGGCGGAATTACGAAGAATTACGAGAAATGATCGAACAGGAGAATAATAATTGCGATGAATATTGAATGGGAGAGGAGTGAGGCAAGAGGGAGATCAGGATAAAGAGGGGAGAGGAACGAGGCAAGAGGGGAATTACCATGAATGAGGGAAGAGGAGGGAGACAAGAGGAAAATAGGGGGAGTTACGAAGAATTATGATAATTGAATGAACAAGACAATAATGATTGCGATGGATAAGAAAAACGAGGGGATAGGAATGAGGCAAATGGGGAATTACGATGAATGAGGGGAGAGTAGTGAGGCAAAAGGAAAATCAAGATAAACGAGGAGAGAAGAATAAGGCAAGACAGGAATTGCAATGAATGAGGGTAAAGGAGTGAAACGAGAAGAAGATTCAGATGAATGAGGGGAGAGGAGTCCAGTATAGAATATATACCACTTTTTTCGCCGAAAAATGACTGACGTGTGTAAGTTAGAAATAAATAAGACTTTATTTCCAAGTTCTCCAAAGAACACAAAGTACGCCAAGAACACATATAATTGCTGCTTAATTTCTATTTGCACAGAATGCCATACCCTAACCTACTGGGCGCGTCCTTTTCAAACACTGGCTGTATGTGAAGCTTCCAGTTGTGCATTGCGCAACTGAACAAAAAATATTTCCAGGCTGGAGAGGGAGGAGTGAGGCAAGAGGGATTGTTAAGATTAATGAGGGAAGAGGGGTGAGGCAAGAGTGAAACTGCGATAAGTGAGGGAAAAGGGATGAGGCAAGAGTGAAATTTCGGTAAATGAGGGAATAGGAGTGAGACAATAGGGAAATTGCGATGAATGAGGGGAGAGGGGTGAGGCAAGAGGGATTGTTAAGATTAATGAGGGAAGAGGGGTGAGGCAAGAGTGAAACTGCGATAAGGGAGGGAAAAGGGATGAGGCAAGAGTGAAATTTCGGTAAATGAGGGAATAGGAGTGAGACAATAGGGAGATTGCGATGAAATGAGGGAGAGAGGGTGAGGACAAAGGGATTGTTAAGATGAATGAGGGAAGAGGGTGAGGCAGAGTGAAACTGCATAAGGGAGGGAAAAGGGTGAGCAAAGTAAATTTCGGTAAATGAGGGAATAGTAGTGAGACAATAGGAAAGTGGCGTGAAGAGGGTAGAGGGTGCGGCAAAGGATTGTTAAGATTAATGAGGGAAGAGGGGTGAGGCAAGAGTGAAACTGCGATAAGGGAGGGAAAAGGGATGAGGCAAGAGTGAAATTTCGGTAAATGAGGGAATAGGAGTGAGACAATAGGGAAATTGCGATGAATGAGGGGAGAGGGGTGAGGCAAGAGTGAAAATGTGGTAAATGAGGAGAGTAGTGGAGAGCGAGACAAGAAAAAACTGTGATAAACGAAGGGAAATGGATAAAAGTGATGAGTAAGTGTCAAAAAGATGAAGAATGAATGAAGTGCAAAAAATAAATAAAAAAAAAAATAAAATTAAAAAAAATAAATAAAAAACAAATATAAAAAAATCATATGAATGCGCGATTTTTGAGAGGAGGAGAATGAGGCAAGCATAGCCACAGATGAGGGGAGAATAATGAAAAATTTAATTACAGATAGATGAGGGGAGAGGGCTGAGGCAAGAGGATCCATGATAACCGAGGAGAGAAAAATAAATAAAGAAATAATCAATCGCAAAAAATGCGGGGAAATCGATGGGATAAAAGGGATTATAGCGAATGAGGGAGAAGCTAAACTCGCAGATGAGGGAATGAGTTCATGTAAGAGGGAATTACGAAAATAAGGCTGAGTAAAGCAATAAATGAGTGGAAAGTAATAAGGCAAGACAGAAGGGAAAGGGCTATAAATGAGGGAAAGGGGTATACACGAGGGAAAGGGTTATAAATGAGGGAAAAGGCTATAAATGAGGGAAAGGCTATAAATGAGGGAAAGGGTTATAAATAAGGGAAAGGGCTATAAACGAGGGAAAAGGCTATAAATGAGGGAAAGGGCTATAAACGAGGGAAAGGGCTGTAAATGAGGGAAAGGCTATAAATGAGGGAAAGGGCTATAAACGAGGGGAAGGGCTATAAATGAGGGAAAGGGCTATAAATGAGGGAAAGGGCTATAAATGAGGGAAAGGCTATAAATGAGGGAAAGGGCTATAAACGAGGGAAAAGGCTATAAATGAGGGAAAGGCTATAAATGAGGGAAAGGCTATAAATGAGGGAAAGGCTATAAATGAGGGAAAGGCTATAAACGAGGGAAAAGGCTATAAATGAGGGAAAGGGCTGTAATTGAGGGAAGGGCTATAAATGAGGGAAAGGCTATAAATAGAAAGGTTATAAATAAGGGCAAGGATTAAACGAGGAAAGGCTGAAATGGAAAAGGCTATAAATGAGGGAAAGGGCTATAAACGAGGGAAAAGGCTATAAATGAGGGAAAGGCTATAAATGAGGGAAAGGGCTATAAACGAGGGAAAAGGCTATAAATGAGGGAAAGGCTATAAATGAGGGAAAGGCTATAAATGAGGGGAAGGCTATTAATGTGGGAAAAGCTATAATGAGGGAAAGCTATAGAATGAGGGAAAGTTATAATTACAGGAAAGGCTATAAACGCGGGAATAGGCTATAATGAGGGAAGTGCTATAAAACAGGAAAGGCTATAAATGAGGGAAAGGCTATAAATGAGGGAAAGGGCTATAAACGAGGGAAAGGGCTGTAAATGAGGGAAAGGCTATAAATGAGGGAAAGGGCTATAAATGAGGGGAAGGGCTGTAAATGAGGGAAAGGCTATAAACGAGGGGAAGGGCTGTAAATGAGGGAAAGGCTATAAATGAGGGGAAGGGCTAATAAACGAGGGAAAGGGCTATAAACGAGGGAAAGGGCTATACACGAGGGAAAAGGCTATAAATGAGGGAAAGGCTATAAACGAGGGGAAGGGCTGTAAATGAGGGAAAGGCTATAAATGAGGGAAAGGGCTATAAACGAGGGGAAGAGCTATAAATGAGGGAAAGGGCTATAAACGAGGGAAAAGGCTATAAATGAGGGAAAGGGCTATAAACGAGGGAAAGGGCTGTAAATGAGGGAAAGGCTATGAATGAGGGAAAAGGCTATAAATGAGGGAAAGGCTATAAAAGAGGGAAAGGGTTTTAAATAAGAAAGGCTATAACGAGGAAAAGGCATAAAATGAGGGAAAGGCATAATGAGAAGGGCATAATAAACAGAAAAGGCTATAAATGAGGGAAAGGCTATAAATGAGGGAAAGGGTTATAAATAAGGGAAAGGGCTATAAACGAGGGAAAGGCTATAAATGAGGGAAAGGCTATAAATGAGGGAAAGGGTTATAAATAAGGGAAAGGGATATAAACGAGGGAAAGGGCTGTAAATGAGGGAAAGGCTATAAATGAGGGAAAGGGCTATAAACGAGGGAAAAGGCTATAAATGAGGGAAAGGGCTATAAACGAGGGAAAAGGCTATAAATGAGGGAAAGGCTATGAATGAGGGAAAAGGCTATAAATGAGGGAAAGGCTATAAATGAGGGAAAGGGTTATAAATAAGGGAAAGGCTATAAACGAGAAAGTTTATAAAATGAGGGAAAGGCTATATACAGGAAAGGCTATAAATGAGGAAATGCTATAAATAAGGAAAGTTGCTAAAATAGGAAAGGGTTTATAAATAGGGAAAGGCTATAAACGAGGAAAAGGCTATAAATGAGGAAAGGGCTGTAATGTGGAAGGGCTATAAATGAGAAAGCTATAACGAGGGCAAGCTATAAATGAGGGAAAGGGTTATAAATGAGGGAAAGGGCTATAAACGAGGGAAAGGGCTGTAAATGAGGGAAAGGCTATAAATGAGGGAAAGGGTTATAAATGAGGGAAAGGCTATAAATGAGGGAAAGGCTATAAATGAGGGAAAGGCTATAAATGAGGGAAAGGGTTATAAATGAGGGAAAGGGCTATAAACGAGGGAAAAGGCTATAAATGAGAGGTCTATAAATAGGAAAGCTTATAAACGAGGGAAAAGGCTATAAATGAGGGAAAGTGCTATGAATGAGGGAAAAGGCTATAAATGAGCAAGGGCTTAAATGAGGGAAGGCTATAAATGAGGAAACTAAATGAGGGAAAGGCTTTAAATGAGGGAAAGGGTTATAAATGAGGGAAAGGGCTATAAACGAGGGAAATTGCTGTAAATGAGGAAGATCTCCCCCCCCCCCTATAAAAGGAGAAAGGGTTATAAAATGAGGAAAGTCTTATAAATGAGGATTGGCTATAAACAGGGAAAGCTATAAAATGAGGAAAGGTATAAATGAGGGAAAGCTATACACAGGAAAAGCTATAAATAGTTCAGGCTATAAATGAGGGAAAGGCTATAAATGAGGGAAAGGGCTATAAACGAGGGAAAAGGCTATAAATGAGGGAAAGGCTATAAATGAGGGAAAGGCTATAAATGAGGGAAAGGGTTATAAATGAGGGAAAGGGCTATAAACGAGGGAAAGGGCTGTAAATGAGGGAAAGGCTATAAATGAGGGAAAGGGTTATAAATGAGGGAAAGGCTATAAATGAGGGAAAGGGCTATAAACGAGGGAAAGTGCTATAAACGAGGGAAAGGGCTGTAAATGAGGGAAAGGGCTATAAATGAGGGAAAGGGCTATAAATGTGGGAAATGGAATGAAGCAAGGGGAAGCAATAATGAGTAAGGGGAGAAGAAGTAATGACAACACACGATAAATGACCATAAAGGGATGAGAGGGGAGAAGAGTGAGGGAATGATCGATTATGAGGAGAAAGGAAGGAGGGATGAGATGACGCCCAACCTCACCCAAAAGGGATGATGCCAAAGGGCGAACTCTAATATCTATGAAAAAAAAAGACCAGAAAGAAATACACGGAGAGGGGGGGGGGGGGTAAGTGGCACGACTTAGCCAAGACATAGGGCTCTGTCAGACGAGCGGGTTGGCCGCCGCGGGTGCAAGGCGGGTCAGCCGCCGCGGAACCGCTTTTGAAAGAGTTTATATTGATTCCTATGTAAAACGCTGGCTGATGTCACACGGGCGGTCTACCCCCTGACCGCGGCGTGTGAACGCATTTCCCCACTTGAACCGCCGCGGCCACCCGCCTGGATATGTCGACGAGAGGATTACCCGCCGCGGCCGCCAGTGCTGCTGAAACCAAAGAAGAAGAAGGCTGTTCGTGACAACTAGTCGAGTACTGAAAAGTTATAGTCAATTAGAGCTGCGTCCTACCATTTGGATGTCGAGCTCATTTTTAAACACATCCTTTCGCTCAACGGCATGTCTGAACTGAAGCGGCAGCCGCCTTTACCATGTCACACGGGCGGGTCGGCCGCTAGTAAACCGCAACGGTTTAGTAGCGGCCGACCCGCCCGTGTGACATGGAAAAGGCGGCCTGACCGCCAGCGGGCAAAAACCGCTCGTCTGACAGTAGCCATAGAGATGTTTCAGCGGATGTCCGTTTCTTTATACACATCAATTTATCATGTTTTCTTCTTTTTCCTCCTATTATCATTACAATAATGATAACAATAACGATGATGATGATATTTCAATGATGATGATAATAATAATGATAATAGTGATAATAGTTATAATAATGATGGTGCTGATAATAATGATGATAACAATAATAATGATGATAACAATGATAATAATAATGATAATGATAATGATGATAATGATATTGATGGTGATAATAACAAAGATAATAATAATGATAATAAAAATAATGAAAATAATGATAATGATAATAGTAATAATAATAATAATGCGATGATAATAATACTAACAATAATAATGATATTAACATTATCAATCTCATTCTCATTATCATTATTATTATAATTTTCATGATTTTTATCGTAATTATAAAAATGATAATAATAACAAGGAAAATAATGATAATAATAATGATTATAATAATGACAGTAACAATTATAATAATAACAATAATAATGACGATAATAGTATCAACGATGACAATAATATCCACGATAATACGAATCCAAAATGGCGCAATTAGTTTTTTCAGATAAATTTCTTACTTCGGCTCTCAAATATATCTGTGACTCACGAAGAGGAAAGCGCCTCTTTTTAATCATTCATTTACGGAGTAACAAGATGACATTGCAGTAATGATATTAACAATAACAATGATGCTAAAGTTGGTAAATAATCACCTTAACCTGAATGAAACCGTCATTCCGAAAACCCGGTTCGACGAAGGTCCTGTGGAATGAGAGAAGAATTCCCAAGGAGGCCAAACCAGTTCAGATGAGGTCATGGACGAAAATAAAGGAGTATTTGGTAGTCTTCATGGATACAGGGACGCGGGAAACAGAAAGGACTTGAAGAGTCTATCGAGCATAAGGAAGAGCCTTTGAGGAGAATGGATTTAGCGGAGCACTTGATAGACACAGTAAGATTAAGATCGAACCTTTGTATTACCCCGATCCATCCCCTGTGGAGCTCAGGCTGTTGTTAAAGCTGAGACTCAAGGCCAGATGGATCGGGGGCATATACATGAATGCACCAATCCTTTTTTTTTTTTTTTTTTTTGTAAAAAGGGGAAACGAGTCTTATCATAAGTCTAAAATTAACCAGAAGACCGTAGAGTTGAGTCGTCCTTGTCACTACATACTCCTTTGGAGTATGTAGTGCCCAAAAAAAATTCCAAAGGTTAATAAATGGACAGTTTAGGGCCTAAATATGAAAGGGATTGCATCTGATCCTCAACAATATTGCCGTGTGTACAGAGAGCACGGATACATACTTTTCCGTGAACAGAGTTCATAGCGACAAATGTAGAAGAAAGGCATGAATGAGACTGAATATCTAAACACCTGAAGGAGGTCTTTCTCAAAAATACATGTATTTTTGAGAAAGACCTCCGTCGAAACGCGTCAAATACATCTCTTGCGTGTTTAGATATTCAGTCTCAATCATACCTTTCTTATATATACTTTTCCGTGTTGGGGGAGGCCTTAGGTTGTTGACTCAGTGTGAACCCAGAGAACCCCAATCATTCCAAGGTAGACCTCTGGACATAGAGTAGAACATGAGGATATAAAGCCTACACTAGATGAGTTGACAGCAGTACGAGACCCTCCCAGACCCAGGAAATGGGGAGAAGGTCGAAGATATCTAGTTCGAATTTGATACTATTGAAGATTTGTTCGGTCAGAAGACTGTTGGCAGTGATGACGTCAAAGAACCAACGAATCGCCAAGGAAGATGAACAGGAGTATTACTCAGGATTCTGAAAGAGGTCCTGATGAGAGGACCATTACTGACAGGTCATCATGGACTTCTGGGCTCATTTCTTAAAGAAGGGGCGTATGGAGTCATGGGGTTATGCTGCGTGTTCCCACCTCAACAATCAGCAAAAGAGTTGAGTGATTCGTGCGGGGGTATGTTGGAGAGTGAAACTTGTCCCAGTGTACATAAGACAGAAGTAATAGACAGGTACCCGCCAGTCGGGGGATCTGATACCAAGTGCAATGAGGCCAAACCAGCATTGCTGAAATGCCCCACGCAAGGTAGGCAAGCGACAGATCTCAGTGAGTCAGGATATTTACATCTCCCGGGAGATGTTCCTTGTCGATTGATAAAGAATTATAATCGCTAAGGCAAAGGGAGAGTTTTACGACAACCTAAAGTCTAAGGTAACCACATATATAGGGTTGAGTCATTTTATCATTAATCTATGGAGACAATGAGTCAATTCATGATTTTAATAGAGTAAATATTCAATGGCCCGAGATAATGCGGTCCTGATTGGTCGGACCAATATGTTGAGATCGAATAGGCTCTGGAAATTTTGTTGACTTGGGAGTGGGGATTTATTCATTTATTTAGGTATTTTATTTATCTAGCGTGGGAAGTGGAAGAGGAAGTGGTTAACACGTAGCAAGTCTTTCCCCAGAGGGTTTGGTCATGGGTGGGGCCCCTCTTCCTCCCCTTGGGGGGGCTTCGTCGATGGTCGGTTCCCTTGGGGGTGGGGGGGGGGCGTTAAAGGGGTCACATACCTCCAGGATTCCCCACCAGAGGGATTTCACCTGCCTGCATGTTTACCGTGCGTGGCATCCCTGTGAGCTAGGAGACGCGAGGCCTGGAGTTGAGCGACGACATGTATGTTGCAGCTAGCAACATGCCTCACTGGCCCTTTCTTCTAGCAAGTCGAGCGGCCTGATCCCGGCTCGGTTTGGCAAATCGGCTGGTCTTCTAGGTTAGGTGAGGGTCAAGCGGTCAGGCCTTGACGGCATCGCATAGGCCTTCAGCGTGAGGTTGTGGCTGTGTATGGTTCTCTCGTTACCCCTGTGGCTGTTAAATGGATAGTCTGGAACGCTGAGCTTCTCCTTGTTGGACTACATGGTGAGTTGGGGCGTGACCGGAGTGCTTCTCATATGGCAACAAACTACATTAATAAATCTGCCAATCCCCACGTTGACGACTCAAGCACCGACTTGAATATGGCTACGGGCTGTCGAGATCCAGCAGAACGTCCCACAATGACGACCTGGAAAGATCTAGATAGTTTTCCTCTGGGTAAAAAAAAAAATGAGCTCGCTAGTGGAAAGAAGGTGAGCGTCACAGCAATCACCCCCGAAGACAGGAGAGTCAAGATGGTGGCACTTGGCTTTCCAGTCACCTACGTAGTCACCTCACATCCCCTGGTCATTGAGGCTTACCGAAGTCTGTGAAAAGGACACTCCGTCTAGGTAAGTTCTGGTCACTTTGAAGGGAGACCCCGTCAGCTTCCTGGACCTGGGTAACTGGGGCACTTACAGCCTCAGGGCTTACATGACAGAGTCACTCTCAGGTTTTTCAAGTGCCAGCGGCTTGGGCACCTTCAGGTCAACTGCCAGGTGTGCCATCTGCAGCAAGACGTGATCTATATACATATATTAGTCCGTATTTATTACACATTACAATGCACTATTGTATGGCAACATTATTCATCCCACTCTGAGGAGAGGAGGAAAGCCATCTTGTAAACACGTCGCACGTCTGTCGTCCACCTTGGAGAATAAATCAAGATTCCACTTGTTAGCTGTTTCGTTGGGACCCACAACCACTGCATTCTCACACAATACAAGACGCACAACACCGATGTTTCAAGGCAGCACACAAGGAGAGGCACAGAGATACCACGCCCCCAAGTGCCCAGCTATACTAAGAGGCATCACGCCTAGAGTTTGGCCTGTCCTATTAGGGAAGAAGCAGCACTCAGATGTCAAGAGGCCGCTAAAAAGCTGTCAGATTTTATACAGATTTTGTCCCCAGGCACCCATGCCCGGGGACAGGCGAGAAGTGAAAGGGCTCCCCTTGCTCCTAGGGGGGAGGATGCCCCTCGCAAGCAGACGCCTCCACCTCCCATGAATGATCAGACGGAGTTCCCAGCCCTAGTGGACACACCGAGAGGTCAGACCCGCAAGGCCAGTCCAGGACCGAAGAGTAACACAAAGGTCTTCCCAAGAGCAGATCAGCCCCTCCTCATTTACGAGAAGGATCGGACACTCTCGCTCTCCGCGGCTGTGGTGGCAGTAGCTGCTGCTCTGGGGAAATCCAGTGAGGAGTCTGTGGAGACGGCCCAGGCTACCATGAGGGCTGTGACTCAGACTGCCTCAGCTCTGAAGGAGAGGACGGCCGGCGGTAGGGAGCCGGTCACCCTTCCAACCGGAGCTGAACTCCTCTCCCTACCCCACCTGAACCCAAGCCCCGACGGCAGACCATAAGGGGCAACAAAAAGCCTTTGGCCGTCAAGGTCA
>NW_028234444.1:19012294-19019794 GCF_977035675.1 Penaeus japonicus | reverse complement strand
ACAAAAGCTTATATATAATAAAAATAAACAATATAAATTTGCAAAAAACAACATGAAATATTTTCTCTTCTTTATTATCTAAACAACAGTGAAACTGATATTGTAATAACAAGAGGTGTTACTTAGTATCTATAATAAAAAATGATTAAAAATTAATCCCTTATGCATGAACACATTAGTCAATAGCCTAAATAAGAAGACAGAAAAAAAGTAAAGTGCGATGTTATCATACATTTTAAATATTTAATTAAATAACATGTTAAGGCACTATGGATTCAAATTTGTGGTGGTGGTAAGGCATCACAATATTGACTAAAGAAAGACAGGAAGATAGAGAAAGAGAAAGAGAAAGAGAAAGAGAAAGAGAGAGAGAGAGAAAGAGGAGGGAGCGAGCATGAAGAAGAGAAAGAGGAGGGAAGGAGAGAGAAAGAGAGAAGGAGAGAAGGAGAGAGGAGAGAGAGGAGAGAGAGGAGAGAGAGAGAGGGGGGAGAGAGAGAGAGAGAGAGAGAGGGGAGGGAGAGAGAGAGAGAGAGAGAGAGAGAGAGAGAGAGAGAGAGAGAGAGAGAGAGAGAGAGAGAGAGAGAGAGCGAGAGAGAGAGGAAAAGAAATGGACGAGACTACTGGACACTCAAATTCTGTAAATTGCACACTCAATGGCTCAATCATATACAAGAAATATTTAATTGAATCTTCACAAAAACTTATGACCATAAAGCATAAAAAATATAATGAAATTGATGCAAAGTGTATGTAAACTGAAACAGCAAAGACATTATAGTAATAATGTTGAAAATGATACGCTTATTTCCATTTACAATAGTAATGACAATATCAATATGATACTAACCATGAAATTATAATGAAAAAAAAAAAAGTCAATACACACCATTATTTAGAAATAAGCCCTGAGATACAGTGAAAATACAACGGTATCACTTTGCAATCAAGTTATTTCACGATAACAGATAAGATCATTATGGTAGAGCAAAATTGTCCTTTTCAAGCATACCATTCATTTGCTTATCATAAGCAGCACATAATCTTTATCATCCTTATCTTAAACTGTTTGATTTCTCTTTTCCTTCATTCACTTCAACCCCCATTTTTTCAAGTTACATATCTTGAAGTCTTCACAAGTCTCTACACACTTATCATGGTAGGCTATTTCACTTGGGAGTTATTACTTCATACAATTGTTTTTTTGTTTTTACAAACTAGTGTGCACCTATACAACACATTTTCTATAATGTCACTGAGCCACATTTCTGGCCTAAATGTTCAGTGAGTGATTTTAAAGGAGAAATCTGTTTCTGTGGACTTCTTTTGACCTTTTATCGTTTCTAGACATGATCAACCACAGAAAGCACACTGAAGCATCCGGCTGCATCTTTCACCAAAAGAAAATCAGTGGATACCACGAACACTGTTATTCACCACCGGGACAAGAAGAGTCAACTCATCACTTTCACTGAAAAGTCAATTCATCGACTGCACTGTTCATCTGTATGACTTTTCTTTTGCAAACCCTTCAGCCAGTACGTTCGCTGCTAGAAGTTCAGGGCTGCCTGGTGATGACTGTTCTCTATATATATGTTCCACAGAAGCTTCAGTTTTAGTAAATGTATCTTCCTTCAAAACAAAGCTCTGAGCTCGAGCATCTCTATATATTGCAATAGGAGGAGTGCCAGCCATCTTAAAGGTTGGAGCCGAACGCGCTCTCCCCAAAGTTCCTTGGTTGTACTGTGACACCTGGACGACAGGTACATGTTTTGACAGGTTCACCAAGCCTGCATGGCCAGGATACTGCGAGGCTTGTGATGACAAAGAAGACACTATAGTAATGGGAGATGCAGTCATCAGCTCCCCCTGCTGTGGCTTATGAGCAGCAAGAGTGCTGGGAAAGTCTGTACCGTTTCTGTCACTCTCCAAGACCATTAACTTCATGGTTGTGGCTGGCTTGAGGGCAATAGATGAAGACTGGATCTGAGCTGGAGAACTGCTTGTAGACTTATCAACGGAAGCATCTCCTGGGTCCTCCTCATACACCAACTGCAAGGGTGAGTCTTCATCCGAGTCCCACTGACTGATAATGTCCGTCCCTGGCTTTGGCAGTGATCTGTCCAGGTTCTCTAATCCATTATGTTTTATATCCAAGCTAGAAAGAAATATTTCATTGTTTAGTAACAGTGGTAAGAATTCTATGATTATCAGTTTCATAATTTTTCTACCAGTGATGCATATATAAATGCGCATTCACACATCCACCTGCACACACACACACACATGTGGATGTGTGTGTGCATAATCCATTCTGTTTTACATCTAAGCTGGAAAGAAATATTTTATTGTTTAGTAACAGTTAAAAATTCTATGACTATCATCATTTTTTTTCTACCTGTGTGTAGCACATATATGTGCACAGACACACGCATGCATGCATGCATGCATGCATATATATATATATATATATTAATATATATATATATATTATATATATATATATATATATATATATATATATATATATATATATATATATATATATATATATATATATATTATATTATATATATATATATATATATATAATATATATATATATATATATATATTATATATATATATATATATATATATATATATATATATTATATATATATATATATTATGTATATATATATATATATATATATATATATATATATATATATATATATATATATATATATATATATAATATATACATAAACATATATATAATACATATATATATAATATATATAAATATATATATATATATATTATATATATTATATATATATATATATTATATATATAATATTATATATATATATATATATATATATATATATATATATATATATATATTATATATATATATATATATATATATACACATGCATACATACGTACATACACACACACACACATATACATAATACATACAAAGACAAAGACAAAGACAAAGACAAACACACACACACAAAGAGTATGAAATATAAAACTTTTGTCAATACTAAGAAACTGTATTCAAATGAGCATATTCTCATTTAAACACGAATTTGGTGGGATTGCTCATCCCCTAATATATTTTAATACACATATTTTATTTACTTTATTTTTCATAAAATATAGTGACTACATGGCTATAAGCACTGTTTTTTTTTAGAGGATTCTTTTATCATAGTCCAATGGACTTGTATTACCCTCAAACCCCAATTGAATGTCTACAATACACTTGTCAGTATTATTACTTATTTCTCCTACTGATGTATTTATATATAATTAACTTTCTTTTATATACTTTATTAGTTTTAGTACTTATCTATGTTATATACTATCATCATTATTAACATGGAATGTTCAATGACAGCTTAATACATGAGTTCCCCTTGTGACATGCTGCTTTCTCTCAGAGCCTACGGCCAGTGTGGGAGCCACACTGGGTCAGAAAAGAGGAGGCCACAAGGGATAGGCCTTGCTTCTCTGACAACTATCAAACCATCAAGTCCACTTCCAGCTCAACCTTTTGCAACCCCATACCCTCTTCAACAGCTCCCTTTCTGGTGCTAGCCTCATCTTCCTGTAGGTCATGCAGATCTTCTTAACCCAGAGCCTCCTCTCCTTTGTCCCCTTCTGCTGATCCACCATCATCTATATTTGCCTCTATATCTACCAACAAGGACTGTAGTACCACCATTCCATGAGGGCCCTAGCAAGTTCCTCTGCTGAAATAGTATGATGTGGTAATTGACTCCATCAATGTACAAACACCTCAAAAAGACTCATAGGAGAAAGCTTAAGAGAAAGGTCTTTCCGTTGCCAGGGGGTGTACAGGTAAATAATACTGCCATCAGCAAAGCATGTCCACATGGTTCCCTAGTAATTCCTAGAGCCTAAGACTACTCTGTCTCCTCAGAGGTCCCTACTACAAATGATGCTGGTACTCTTTGATCCTTATCATCGAGATTAGCACCCAAAATGGTCACCTTGTCACCCTAGGCTTGATTCATGTCCAATAATATTCCTCAACCAATGGGAATTTTTCTTATTACATGCGTAATCAATCTTCAACCCATTAATGACAGGACCAATTTGGCTGTGTCTGGTCATCTCATAGTGCGTGGGCCTCATGACCTGGGATATTTGTACTCCGAGGCACTGCCCACATGCTACACGCCAGATCCCCTGGCATGATGGCTAGACAAAGTCATGATGTTTATGTCTCCCAACAAGAAGACCACCCAAGCAATGATGTGGATGTCACCCATTAAAAGGTTAAGTAATAACTTGAGACTTCAAAATAAATATAGCTTGACTATATCTACAAGTGAAAGAATAAGGATAAAGAATTATATATGAATATAAAATGAGTTTAAGAAAATATCTGTAAGGAAAGCTGTGATTGGTACTATAAATATCACCTCACAATTTTCATCCTATGTACTATTTTTCATATCGTACTTCCAGAGCTTTACTGTAGTTTCTCTTTTTCATATGTTACAGCAAGTAATATACAATTGAAGCTTGCCTCTCTGTACAAAGCCTAAGGTATACATGTTTATGGTACCAACTAAAGAAACTTGTACCAATGGGCTATGAGTAGGGCAAGGTGTATTACCATCATTATCATGATGGTTTGCTAGCCCAATATTTGTAAATCAACAGCATTTAATTAATGAAGTCCCCTGTTCTATTTTAATTTCTTGAAGTAAAAGTTTATATACTGTAACTTCCTCTTTGTAATATGCTTGAACTTAATACAAATCTTGCTTTTAACCCATTAAGTACAGGTGTTATGACATACATGATGGCACCGATTAGGCCTCAAAGAAGGGTGTCAATGTGAACAACAACATCAGGATCTGCTCACAGTTTTGAAGCGCACACACAGTCATGAAGTATTATAGCTGTAATGGTGCTAGATTCAGAGGATTACAAAGTCAACTTAAAACCATATTTTGTGATGAATTTATGGAAAAATATTCTTTAGGCTAGTCTGTGCTACCTGAGGGCGGAGAAAACTTTTTCCTCGTCCCCCTAATTTTTGACTGGTGCCACCAGTATTGTTAACCGCCCGTCCTGACTGCCAGTTAGGTTGTTCAGCGCCCTGTCCACAGTGGGTTAATTATCTTTCTTTTCCATAGTTTTTTTTTTTTAATTACATCTTAGTAATTGTATGTTTATTTTTTCATTGAATTTACTTGCATCTACTTCATCTAACGATTCTCATTATTGTCTTTTATGTCCTTTGTTTTATCGTTTAGTTGGCTATTTCCTCCAAATATTTTCTAATGTTCTCTCTATGATCTAATGAATCTGAGTGTCCATTTTTCATATCTATGTGGTTTTCTGTTCTGATTTTGTAGTTTATAGCAAGCAAAATCCATAGCAATACTATAGAAAGAAGGAAGAATACATTATTATTCAGTTGTAAACACATTTCCACTGACTGTGGAAAGTATGACTTTATGCTTTCAAATGTCCATCGATCCAATGATTAATTATATATGTAAATCATAGTAAAACATTCACCACCGTGCCCTTTATAACAAAGAATGTTGTCTTGCCATGTACAGAATTAATAGTGCATAAAACATCATTGCCAACTGAAGACACATTGATTTTTCACCATCCTTTGTGGATGGCACAACAATGTGCTTTTAAAAATAACGATTGTCATTATTTTGCCATGGTGAAACCCTATTCACAGCCATGGATATGAATGGAAAAAAGCTATGTGAATAACAGCGGCAAACAAAGGTTGCATAATATTGTACTTTTCACTATGAACAGCAAAACTGATAGATCTCAAATAGTCTATAGAGGAGGAAGGCCTCATAATTGGAATTGTGCAAGAGAAAAAGCTGGGATTTAAATTTTTCTGCCACACTGACATAATACTGAGAAATCGTAGTTGTAAGAGCAATGGCCATTAGTTTTGACTGTTATGGGCCATAATACAAATTTTGAAGATGAAAAACAAAGATAAATATTGGCCAATCTATGGAAAAATGTGAAGAACCCTACTATATCGGATCTGAGTGAACTGATGGATTGTGTCCCACTTAGCCCAAGATCTTCTGTATTGCAAATGCCAGATAGGACTCTAATAAAACTAGAACAATGCCTAAGGGATTTGCCACTTGCAAGATTGGTATTGGCATGTAATTGTGTAGCCATGCTTGGTACTGAAATACACTTGGTTTGCTCAAATTACATCCAGGTCAGACACGGTACTCTACTTCATAGCGAGGGCAGCTAAATAATGGTATACAGATGATCCAACTTAAATAAAATTATGTGACAACAAAATAGACTGGGAAATGTCAGAGAAGTGAAAATCTGAAAAGAGGCATGTAGATACTATCAAGACTGTGCTCTCACTGAATACTTTTGTCAGGCCTGCCTGTGAAGTTTCCCACACTACTCAGTATGTGCTTGGACAGTCTAGCCAGGTAGCCATGTCAGGTATTAACCAATATGCGGTTAGTAAACAGAACTAATGAACAGAAGGAGAAACAGTGTTGTGTTACATGTTAACCATCTTCTATGTACATATGCATCACTTTTTCAGGGTGTGGCAAAAATATAGTTTCTGCTGATGGACTTACCAACTGTAACTGCCAGACACTGCCCTCTAGTGTGGTTGGAGCCTAAGTAGAGATGTCTCTTTATTCAACAAGTGACTGTCTCTGGTAAGTGAATTTCCAAGATAGTTGATTCATACTTACAGATTATTAAAGTAAAACTACATGCATTAAACCTCTTGCAGAGTTAATACCAGCAATATGAGCATTCCACTGTTATGCTACTTTATAACAAATATTCTTATTCTCATTCACTCAGACTTTCCTTTGAAATAAAAGACTTGCACTGTTCGTGTTTGCTTCTCATATGTATATAAATCCTTGGTTAAAGTAGAGAAAGAAATAGTGTAGAAAAAAAATATTGTAATTCTTCTATCCAATGCCGTGTTATAACATTCATATCTTAGAAGTTTCTCCCTTTTTCAATAATTTAAAATTCTTGAAAGCGTTGCTTGATCCTTCCATCCTTCTCATTTTCTTTTATTCCTTTTCTTAATTAGTCCATTTTTCATCTAAGATTTTCTCTAATGGATAATCTTTAGAAGTGTTTTCTATCCTTGACCTTACCAATTCTTTCTGTGTATTTCATTATGGTATTGTATTTCTTTTTTCTTTCTCTTTTCAGTGAAAATAATAATAATAATAATAATAATAATAATAACAATAATAATAATAACTTGTTATTGTTATAACAATTCCTGTAAACCTAAAATGTGTATAAATATGGTATCAATATGTGTATATTAACATTTTTGGGGGACCTGTGCACTAAAAAGTCACCATTTCAAAGCCAGGATTCCATTTTCTTTACGACTATAAGATGAGAGAAAAGGAAGAGGGAGAGGGAGGGCGGTGAGGGAAGGGGAGAGAAAAAACTGAAAAAGATATT
>NW_028234444.1:19002294-19004794 GCF_977035675.1 Penaeus japonicus | reverse complement strand
TAACACCTCCTTTCCCTTCATAATGTTGCTTACCAGTGTCTGACCTACTTGCAACATTCTTGAATTTTTCTCTGTATTTTATATATATATAAATATTTGATTTATACCTATATAAATCATGGTGAATTTACGTCCACTATTCTGTTTGTTCTATTACACATTTTTGGGAAGTTTTCCATATTATCCACCATGCACAAAAGTTAACTTTTACAATTTTGATGCTTCACTTTTTGATAACTATCTACCCTAAAAGCACAAAACAATTTTCTGGCATGTAAAAGCAAACTCTACAAACACTGACGACCAAATCTGCCCCAGATAAAAGCAGAAAATTGGAGGGTGGGAGGGATAAGGTCTACATGTGGTAAAATAAGATTGTACTCTTGGTGACATCCTCATAAGGGCAAAATTCAATCAGTTTTATTCACAGAAGGCGATGTAGCAACAGAAGAATTTGAGATTGAACTTCCATTCCCAGCATTATTCTTTCATCCCATTTCTTTGCCACCTAGCTTGGCTTCATGTATTACCTTCACAAGCCTATAAAGCATCAAACAGTTACCAGAAAGTAATTTTTACACTTCTTTCCATGCACTATACTTTTAAAACAAATCTAAAACAAGAGACAAAGCTAATGATCTCTCATATTGCCAATATATCCTTTATCTTAGTTGGATGAAAGTAATCACATTTGGATTCTTTTTTGATGGTGTATCAATGAGCAACAACCGTCTACTTCCAATGGATGTAGCAGATTCCTGTCAAAGAGATCCCAACCCAGGAAACGTCACTGAATAATAATGACTCCAACTTACAGTTATTGTGTAGGACTCTTCCGCCTCCTCCCTTGGCTCTATCTTGGGCTCAACGGTGCGAAGCTTCTTCTTGGTCAGGTGTGGGGACTGGGGAGGAGATATTACTCTTTGTCAGTTGTTAATGTTGCAAGGACACATATGGAATGTAGATCTGAGTTCTTTACCCATTCACGCCAGGGCGTATATTTGCTTAATTCTGCTCCCTCCGGCTAAATAACAAGCGCGTGCAGTGACTAAGTGTGAGATGCTGCACTGTGCTGCTATGAGTGCTTTTCACCTGCCTACTTCAAAGGGTTTTTTGTATTTGTTTACAATATTTTCACAATGTGTATATACAAATGGAACTCCTATGATTGTGTGCATGTGTAATGATTCCAAGCATACGTTTCGAGGGAGAGCTCTTGAATTTCTAGGACGTCACCCAAGGAGAGTGAAATATTATGTTGACTTGGTAACATGTTAACTGGCGTGAATGAGTTAAAAAAGAACTGACTTTTCATTTCTTCATCATTTTAAATACAAAATGCATTGGATTAAACAAAATAAACACAACAGCATAATTAACCTGCTGCAAATGAGTGTCAATACTATGTTGATGATGGAGTTTATCATTAATGGCTGGTTGATGGTTTGACTTTTAGACTAAATTTGATGGTACGGGAAAGTTGTGCTCCATGAATTACCAAGTTGGTAAAAAAGAGTGAGAAGATGGATGCATGGCAGGAGACTGAAATTAGTGAGGTAGTAATGCGTATAACATGTCTCCAATCTAATTAATTATCATTGATGTATATAATGACAATGTGAGTCTAAATTTCAGACAAATGAGAGAGGATGAAAGAGAATCAAACCTAAAGAGAAGTGAAAATTATGATTTGAAAAAAAAGTAGGACCACTCATTTAACCCACTCATGACGGGGGCATTCCAGCCTTGCATGTTATAATGCTGGGGCTCTCGAACGTATAGGCCTAAATCAGTTAAATAAACAACGCTATATGATGTCACCCTGCAAACGGGCCTTGAATGCGCGGTACCCGTGGTGTACCACCCGTCCAGAGAGGGTTAACACATTGACGATGGGGCTATTTGGGTTCTAAATGGTTGAAATGCCAGGATATTCAAACGCATAAGCCTAAAGCCTCATGCCAGCCTTGACTAAATACCTTGTCGCCGGGGTCTGACCCAAAAAACACTAAAATTGATAGCAAGTCAACCGGCACGAATTGGTTAAGATCAAAAGAATTTGTGGAAAAAAAAAAAATAATAATAAAATAAAAATTAATAAAAAATAAATTATTGTTCACCAGAGGACCATTCACTTAAGATTAATGGAATTTGTGGAGAGAGAGAAAAAAAAAAAAAAAAAAAAAAAAAATATATATATATATTGAAACAAAAGATAACTATTCATTTAAGATTAATGGCATTTAGGAGGGGGGGGGGGTAATGCTCACCAGAGGCATAGAAGAACACTTGCGTTTGCCCTTATTCTGGGCAGCATTTTCATCAGTGCGAATGTCTCTTGTAGGGCAGGCACACACTCGCACGTCTACCACCTTGCGGCCCACTACATGCCCATTTCTGAGAAGGCAAAGGGAATGCTTATTTAAATGCTTTCGGAAGGGTAGAAGATAAGAGAATGCTTGTAAAATGAGAAAGAAAAGCATGGGAAGAGAGCAAAAGC
>NW_028234444.1:18987294-18989794 GCF_977035675.1 Penaeus japonicus | reverse complement strand
GGGAGAGAGAGGAGAGAGATGAGAGAGAGGGGAGGGGTGAGAGAGAGAGAGAGAGAGAGAGAGAGACGAAGTGGACCGAGAGGGAGCAAGGGAGAGAGAGAGGGAGAGGGAGAGGGAGAGGGGAGAGGGAGAGGGAAGGAGAGGGAGAGGCGAGAGGGAGAGAGGAGAGGGAGCAGAGTGAGGGAGAGGGAGAGGGAGAGGGAGAGGGAGAGGGAGAGGGAGAGGGAGAGGGAGAGGGGGGGATGGAGAAATAGGCAGAGAGAGGGAGAAAGGGGGGGGGGGTGAGAAGGAACGGAAGAGAGGGTGAAATGTGGGGAAGGAAGCTATAATAAATAAAGAAAACAGGAAATGTACACGAAGCAAATTGCAACCATATTAATAATCATGTTGCTTCCATTCTTCTCTTTAAGATCTCTCCCACTCCCCCTCTCTCTCTGATAAGAATTCTACAGCACAATACCCTGTAGTGCATAGATGCCTCGCCCTTAAATACAATCGATGCCCGACGCGCCCGGACGGACCATTCATGTTTTAACAAGAAAAGACGACCGGAACTTTAGAGTGAAGACAGAGGAAAGTGAGGACACAGTGAAACCATCATTGACAATCAATACCAATGAAAAGATGCTCCACACTACAACCTGCCGTAGGTCATTGTTTGCGGTCGTAGTAATGAGCTAAAGTTTACACCTGAAGCTGAATGAAAGCTATTTACAACCGACACTCCTGTACGACGATTTCTCGAGCGGCACCTGGCAGCGTGTGACGTCATCGTGTGGGTCTTCCGAGCCAAAGATTTACTCACTCTGCTCGGGCACTCGAGCAGGACACATCTTCCTTGCCGAAGGGAAGCGAAAAGAACTTACAGTGCAACCAAATACTTATCGTCTGGTGTGGAAACAAAATAAATTGAAATCAAACCCCCTGTTCACTGGACGCTTTATTATAGTTAATTAATGACGTGGACATTTACCTCATCTTTCTCAATCTTGATAAATCCTAAAGCCGCGATCTGCCTGAGCTTCTCCTGAGCCTCTTGGGTTTCCATGTCCTTCGGGTCGGGTGGAGGCGAGGTCATGCCTAGGCCACGGGCCTCTTTCTTGAAGGCTGGGCCTCGCCCCGGGACGGAACAGCGGCCGAGCTGTGCCTTCAGGAGCGACGGTGTCTCCACTACTCTCCCTGCGCTGCCTCTAAGGACAGTCGATGTATTTCCTGTGGTGTTCGAGGTGGCCATGCCCTTGGCCACCACAGTGAGCCCTGTTCTCTCGCCCTCCATGCCTTGCGCCCTGATTGGAACCTTCTTTGACCTCATCCTCTCACTGCTACAGTGGTTGAGGTTGTTCCCGCAGCTCCTTTCATCTCCGTGGACTCTGGCAGGACGGCTTTCGGGATCGGCGTGTCGTGCAAATGACCTTTCTTGGCTTATACAGCAAATTTACTTCTTTTTATTTACATCGAACTTGGCTTGTATCATGGAGCTCAAACTTGTATCCAATATTTAACCGCGTAGATTTTACATTCGGCCATGGGCATGTTACCTCCTCTTTATTTTAATTCTTCACCATCAATTACTTCCACGAACAAGTGAAAGCCGTAATCATTTGATGCTGATCCCGGGCTGGGTGAGCGGCTGCTCTGCCTCCATCAGCCGAGCACGTCCCAGCATGTCGCCGCCGCCGCCGCCGCCGCACGAGCAGCCCCGCCAAGCCATGCACTGCGCCACACCGACCGACCGACTCGCTCGCTCGCTCGTTCTCTCTCCTCCGCCAACGCGACTCTCTTGCCCTACGAACACGTGTGCTCCTCCAAGCGAGACGGAATCAGTTCAGCGGAGAAGGAAAGGGATGAAACACAGGAGGAGAAATGAAGCAACGGGGCGAGGCGGGGAAACGGTCACAAATAACTTCTCACTACACCACAAACGCAAACTTTCAAAGCAACGAACTTCTGCCAACTAGACAAGTATGAACCAGAGGCCGACAAGTTGGAGACGACCATGTTTGCTTTTCCGTAAATAATATTTCAGGCTAGCCCAGTGTGTACCACGCCCGCTGTCATCCTCTATCATATGGAAGACATATCCGTGAAGCCTGTGAAAATTCTCAAAGTACCGAAAGCGAAGCAGGAGGTACACGAAATAAACACGATAAAGAAAAGCAGGTAACACGACGCGAAAGGCCGGCCGTCTAGCCTCGCGAGAGGTCTCGACCATTCACGTTCGGGACGAGTTTCCACATGTAACAACCTATTGCAGGGTCTTTTCGCTGGTTCCCCTGCACTTCCTCGCTCCCTCGTTTCGTGTCCGTCGTCGTGCCGCCCCATATACACTGACTATCTAGTAGTTCTCTAGTCGCCGTGGGGTAAATGCACGAGGATTGGAGAGAAAAGATGATTTTTTATTTTCCCCCCGAGTTTTTTCTTTATCTATCGTGCGACTACTGTGAGTAAGACTGCTTACGCCAGAAAAAACCCCCCACTCATACAGACATCCCTCACCACC
>NW_028234444.1:18972294-18977294 GCF_977035675.1 Penaeus japonicus | reverse complement strand
CTCTCTCTTTCTCTCTCTCTCTCGCTCTCCCTCCCTCACTCACTCTCTCTCTCTCTCTCGCTCTCACTCACTCACTCTCTCTCTCTCTCGCTCTCACTCACTCACTCACTCTCTCTCTCTCTCTCGCTCTCACTCACTCACTCTCTCTCTCTCTCTCTCTCGCTCTCACTCACTCACTCTCTCTCTCTCTCGCTCTCACTCACTCACTCACTCTCTCTCTCTCGCTCTCCCTCCCTCACTCACTCTCTCTCTCTCTCTCTCCCTCCCTCACTCACTCTCTCTCTCTCTCTCTCGCTCTCCCTCCCTCACTCACTCACTCACTCTCTCTCTCTCTCTCTCTCTCCCTCCCTCCCTCCCTCACTCACTCTCTCCTTTCCCTTTTCCCCCCCCCCCTCTTCTTTTTTCCCCCCTTCCTTCTCCCTCTCTCACTGACTCTCTCACTGACTCTCTCTCTCTCTCTCTCGCTCTCACTCACTCACTCACTCATTCTCTCTCTCTCTCGCTCTCCCTCCCTCCCTCACTCTCTCTTTCTCTCTCTCCCTCCCTCACTCACTCACTCTCTCTCTCTTTCTCTCTCTCTCTCTCTCTCTCTCTCTCCTTCCTCCTCACCCTTCCCTCACTCACTATCACTCTCTCTCTCGTGCGGATCTTTCTCTCCGTGCCTCTCCCTCCCTCACTACTCCCCTCACTCAACTCTCCAACTCACTCTCTCTCTCCCTCTCTCACTGACTCTCTCTCTCTCTCTCTCACTCACTCTCTTTCTCTCTCTCTCTCGCTCTCACTCACTCACTCACTCTCTCGCTGACTCTCTCTCTCTCTCGCTCTCGCTCTCACTCACTCACTCTCTTTCTCTCTCTCTCTCGCTCTCACTCACTCACTCACTCTCTCACTGTCTCTGCCTCTGCCTCTGTCTCTCTCTCTCTCTCTCTCTCTCTCTCTCTCTCTCTCTCTCTCTCTCTCTCTCGCTCTCTCGCTCTCTCTCACTCACTCACTCACTCATTCATTCATTCATTCACTCACTCACTCACTCTCTCTCTCTCACTCTCTCAGTATATATTATTGTAAAAATTTCCTTCTACTTTTCATTTTTGGATAGCTTTCGCCTGATGAAGAACTGTCATTCATAGGTTCGAAATGTCGCCAGTTTATTATTTCTTACTGTGGCAGCATGTTATTAAATATATGTATGTATGTATGTATATGTATGTATATGTGTGTGTATGTATACATGTATATATATATATATATATATATACATATACATATACATATATATATATATAATATATAATATATATATATATATATACATACATATATATACACATACATACATACATAAATACACACACACACACACACACACACACACACATATATATATATATATATATATATATATATATATATATATATATATACATACATGTATAAGTATCTATCAGTGTGTATTACATTGGGATTTCAAACGAAAAACATTTCGCATAGAAAAGCCACATGCCACTTACCTCACATAGAAAATTCAGATCTGGATCTGTATCGATTGTATCCCACCAATTTTTCTCGAAAGAGTTTAGGTCAATCGAGGCCTCGTCATGGGACGTAGGCTGCCCCTCTCCGCCGCCGTCGCTCTCACTGCCAGATCCACTCTCACCTCTTCCCTCCATCGCGGCTACATCCAGACTGACGGCGACGGTCGCTCTCCTTAGAGGCTAGACGGCGAGTGTGTCATACTTTAGTTATTAACGGATGGATTTCGTTATTTCTCCGATATTGTATGGAGCGAAACTCTGTCAAACTTCTACTCGATAGATGTATTTAATCTTACTTCAGGACAGTAACAGTTTAGATACGAATAATGGTATATATTTCAGCTTTTGTAAATCTTCGTACGTCTGGCACCGCTGCGACAGGATACCTAACATGATGCAACACGTAGTCTTGGTCCCTGCCTGAGATGAGCCTAGCTATATTATCTCTTTTATAGTTAAGAAAGCCTTCCTAATATTTGTTAGTGTAACATACTAGGGAGACTTTAAAGTCAAGAGAAAGGATAAAGGTAAACAGGTTCTCGGATTTGTAATGGCGCGCATTTACTATTCGACGTGGAACTTCGTGCACCAGGTAATACAAATAACTTTCCGAATATTATGATAAAGACGGATTATGCAGGAGGGGGGTGGGGTGGAGGGTCGTACAGGCAGAAAGATATATACAAATAACGAGCAAAATGGCCCCGGCGTACTACACAAAATACCTGAAGAGAGCAAGTGTCGCTGCGCTTATCATTGAAGTGCTTTGCATGAGTCACACGGCGGAAGGCGGGAAGTCGGTGCGTGGGCGCTGGGACAGATTTTTTTTTCTTCTCATTGGGAGAGCCAGACGGGAAGAGAGGCAGTAGTCAGTATCATACTATATATATATATATATATATATATATATATATATATATATATATATATATATATATATATATACAAACACACACACACACACACACACACACATATATATATATATATATATATATATGTGTGTGTGTGTGTGTGTGTGTGTGTGCGCACTAACACACACACACACACACACACACAACACACACTCATCATATATATATATATATATTATTAAATATATATATATAAATATATATATGTGTGTGTGTGTGTGTGTGTGTGTGTTTTTGCGTGTCTGCATGTTTGTGCGTGTGTGCGCGCGCGTGTGTGTGTGTCATGTATATATATATATATATATATATATATATATATATATATATATATATATGTATATATTTATATATATAAATATGTATATATATATTTTGTTTATATATATAAATATATATATATATATGTATAAACTTTTTTTTGTATGTGTATATATATTTTATATTTATTTACATAGATATGTACACACACATGTATATATATATATATATATATATATATATATATATATATATATATATATATATATATATATTGTCAGTTGCAAGCAACTGAATTTGATGAAGGATGGAATTTGATTCAGCCCTCGTTCTTTCACTACCACATGTTGGTGGTTCATCTGGTACTGAATGGATTAGAAGGCATTACTGGAATCATAATGGAAAGTGAGTTATGTCACTGCAAGTTACGATGGAAAAGGAACTATTCTTCATCTTGTTAGTGCGTTTCATCATTGCACACAATCATTCTTATTTAAATTCATAGACATTCATATATCATTGCATCATTGAAGCGACTACCATAGCTTTAGAATTGACATGATCACCTTCAATTTTCAGTTGCCATGGAAGCAACACGAATAGCAGAAACTGGAGAGGTACCCAAAGTAGTGTTTGATGTACTTGGACAAATCAGAGGCTCCAAAGTTTTCAGAATTATTGTGAAGAGAGAAGTGTACGAAATTTTAGAAGAATATCCTGAGGAGTGTGAGGCCATTACACACGTTGGCAACGTGATGGCAATTCTCGAACGAGATGTTGGGATTCTCCGTGTGGGCCTCGTGAAGATGCCAGCTGATCAGAGAATCATCGACTGCATTGTGAACAGCCATGCTAGTTGGAGGTACTGAGATCCTCACCTTTTCCGGCCTTGTTGTGCGAGCACCTCGTTCCCCCTGCAAGGTTCTTCTGGCTGCTCACGGCTCCCATCGCCTCGAAATGTCGCATCCACAGCCCTCAGCCCCACCACAGCTTGAGCTCAACACACCAGCAGCCAGTGTCGTCATCAAGCCTGACTTTGAGGTCCTTGTTGATGGTCGTCCACTCACGGGATCCCAACAAACTATCGGAAATATTGAGGTGGGATGTCCCCTCATGAGGGCCGTCGTTGCTAAGACAAGCCAGGTCGTAGCAGTTGAAGCTTCAGGTTGGACCTGTGGACGCGTAGCAGGGCTCCTGGGTCCCAACACCGGAGAAATTGCTGATGACCGTCTCATGCCCATCGGTGCACAAGCCTCCAGGCCCCGCGAGTTGGCATCTGCATGGCAGGGAGACCAAGGGTGCTCTACCCCTGAGGTTCCTCGTAGTGAGACCACAGGAGCTCGCCTAATTCAGTGTCAAACATTGCTGGGGATTCGCTCAAGGTGTAACCCAGTGGTTCACCCACAGCCATTCATTGACATGTGCCACGCTGCCCGCCATGCTTGCGACGCCGCCCAAGCCTACAGAACCATCTGCGCTCTCAGGGGGGGGGGGATGTTTTCCTCTTGACATGTTAAACATACCCATCTGCATGTTTACATTCGCCTAAACGTTGACGACGCAGTCAGATTTGAATATGCCTATAGATGTTATTGTACATTTTGTTACGTCAGTGCATCAGGAAATAGACAAAAAATAGATCCTCAATAACATTGCAATCAACTAATTATTTCCTTATCATCCATTCAAAGCTTATGCAGTAATAAGAACATGTCATTTACATACAAAACTAGAATTAACACAACTTACGAACACGATAAATGATAGTAAACAGAAAGATGTGCGTACATCTAACTTGATGAAAAATAAAAGATCCGTCGCTCTCAAGCACCAATGCTCAGACAAAAGGAGAATCGGGACAGGGAAGAAAAAGGAGACTCTGGACAGGGAAGAAAAAGGAGACTCTGGACAGGGAAGAAAAAGGAGACTCTGGACAGGGAAAGGCCAAATATATTGAATAAACAAACCCGAGGGTAAAGAGACGTCCAACAGTGCAACATTACAGGAGATGAAAATACAGTAACCGTTAAGAGAGACAGGTTGGACAGACCTTGTAGAAGATGCGCGGGAAATTGTGAGATTAACACCAGCCAATTCTTTAGGTAAAAAGCCCGAAAATATGCAATAGTTGGATTTACAAAGAGAAAGACAGGATGCATCCACGAGGTTACCTATAACCACTGACAACGGAGCTATGAGGCCAGCAGGCGACGATTGAAGAATGAACCTTAGTTTGGTGTAACAATCGGCCTCCATTTCAGCAAACACATTTACAGTCAAGTGTCTAAGTAGCCAA